>NW_023596576.1:22564820-22603022 GCF_011947565.3 Pollicipes pollicipes | reverse complement strand
GTTACTCGCTAAGAAAGTGCAACCAATGCTTGACAGCACGCAAAACAAACCGCCCTGCACTGTCTGCACACCAACGCGAGGTACAGCGAACAGAGCTCGGATGTAGGACGATCTGGGCGGCGCAAGTAAGGGAAACAGCTTAGCAAGATTCGAGAGTCCAGTTTACCTTGAAAGGTGGTTTCCAGAAAGTGTAAATCGTATTGCACGCTTTGTGCTGCCAGGGATGAGACTTCGAAAGGAAGCAGGAGGCTGTCATAAGAAAGGGAAGCTGTCTGCCCGGAGAGTGTGTGAGTGGTAACCTGATAATAAACGTGTGGTGCATTCGATCGAGCCGCACTCTGTAGGAATTGGCCACCGCCACCCAGAACACGCTGCAATATTCTCAAACTGATCGCACGTTTGCAAAAACCGCAGCCATCACAGCGCTTTGATTGAATTTTGACCAGCTGGTACCGACCTGGAAGGGACCTGAATTAGTGACGCCAGAGGTCGGTCAATTTCGAAGCGGAAGTTTTTTCCGTTGACGATAACCCTCTGACTTTGTTGGACGGATGTGAGACAAACGGCTGTAGTGCAGATTCCTTCAGTGGCATGATTACCTTATGGACCAGGAGCTCATGGTTAACTTTCCGAAAAGCAGCCTGAATAATCAGCGGAAATAGCATCCGTCTGGTATCTGCTCGACATGGCCTCCCAAGCTGATTTCAGGTAAACACATGAGTTCGTGCCGCACGAATGCTTAGGAATACAACTGTGCTGACGAGAGCACAGCGCTGGGCGAGATGTGGGGTGGAACAGCTCACCATACGCAGCCCGTTTCCAGTTTCCTTCCGAAGAAAGGAAGTAGGGATATACTTCCGTAATTTACCGGCTCCTTTTCGTCGCCTTTCTTTAAAAAAGATGGCATGCCGTTGCCTGCTTTCACCTCCCCGCAGACACCGGGAACTCACAGAGCGGCTACAACTCTCGGTGAAAAGGAGCAACTAACTCTTCCGCGCACTCGGTGATTATGCGGGCACTGAAATTGTCAGTCCCACAAGCCTTCTTGGAACCGACCATACTTATCACGGATGGCACGGTTACCACAGAAACTCGCAGCTGGCTCAGCCACTCGACTGGGCAGCGCAGCGCATCTGAGGGGGCTTAAGACTGGTGACGTGCGTGACTTCTTCGTGACACATTTTAAAAATGGCCAGTACCGTTTGGGGATGGTCTTGAATTCATTAGTAAGTTTAGGCAAAACTGTATCTTATGAGCATAAAGACGGATTACGTTCCCCCTTGAACAACACCGCCCGCTTCTGTCCTATGCACTACAGATTCCCGTGTTGGAGTGCCTCTCCACAAAATGCCACCCGCAGTTGCTGTGTGAAGTTGCAGATGAAGCATTTAACGCGGTTGTTATGTATACTGTAGCGTAGTAAATATAAATGAATCAGTTTTTGTGGGCTCCAACATAGCCTAAGCACTGCACAATGCCCCATATATTCTGTTAAAGGCCGGTTCCCACCAATTCTTGCGGTCCGGAAAACCGGGTGGATCAACCGGGACGGAAAAAAGCAAAAATTTTCGCCAGGCGTGCAGAAAGCATCTAGATCTGGTAAACCGCAATCTCTTTATGTAGCCTGGCAGCACCTGTTCGGAAGCTCATACTAACACCTGACGATACTCTCGAACTTACATCTAAAGACCTTTCGAAAAACCACTTCCATGTGTGCTTAGTTTTGTAGAAATGTTGCTGAGGATGTTATTTAGAACAGATGATAGCTGAATGTATATGGCCATATGAATTTCTCTAACCAATGTTCAAGGTGGCGTGCAGCTTTCCACACCACCATACGAGGAGCTTCCAATGACATCAATAAATATACTGATAATCGTGTAAATAACGTCCGTTCGGCCTTTTCATATCAGCATGCTACGCGTCACACGCGTCCTGAGCTGAGGTAGATGCCTCTATATGATGCTAAAGCCACAAAAATGTTGCATAGCAACGTAAATGACGACGAATGCTGCACGCTTGCGCAAGAATAAGTTTAGGATATATGCTCCAAGTGCTTCTCTCATCTTTTGTATCCGCAGTGGAAGCAGGTTAAGCATTTAACATAACCAACGGTTGCTCAAATCACCCGTAAGTGTGCACACTTCAATACACATTTGTCTCACAAATGTCTGGATAACTTTGGTTATCGTCTGTCCCCATGGTCTCACTTGCAAGCGAAACGCAAGCTTCAAAATGAATGCCCGGCCCATTCCAGGCCTTTCGCCGGCTCTCAGCCCGGTCAAAAGTTGAACTTAAGTCAACTTCCCCGGCCGACCCGGTCGGGGCCCTGCTGGTCGGTGGGGGACGCCGGCCGACCCGGTCGGGGCCCTGCCAGTCGGTGGGGGACGCCGGCCCGTCCGTCGGCGGCGGTTAGTTTTTCCCCCGCCTCACAACGCGAAAGGAAATCCGGGCCGGCATTCCGGGCGGTGCTTTACGATTTTCCAGACCGAAAAAATTGGCTGGAACTGGGCTTAACCGAGTGCTCAACACAGTACGCTTTCATGGTCGCGAGAAGTTCACAAATTCCGATCGCTTTCTGAAATTTCTTGATCCAATCCGACCGGGTCCGGTTAATCAAGTTTGTTTTTTTAAATCAGCTGTTATCTCAGCTTTACTTTGTCGTGAACAGAAAACTACGGTACATTGCAGCATGCTTATTTAATTTGTATTTCAAACTTCCATATGAGTATTTTGCTTAGCTACAAAAACCGGAGGTCATTGATAAAGATGTAATGAGCAGAGTGACGCGATTTTTGTCCACCCAAATCACGCTCGTTCTTAGTGGGCTGAGCAAAGGAGCACTACTGACTACTGTCAAAACAAATTTGCGTGATTTTCATCGTTGGATCCTTTGAGGGTTTGGGAAGATCGGAAATGGATTATCAATCGAATTGTAGATACAATTCACATCACCATTCAGTGTCCTTTCGCCAACGTAGGCAAATTAGTGTACCGCAAAACGGATCCTAGGATTCTCGGGATCGCCGACATCGCGGGAAACTCTCGCCTCAACACCATTAAGGCATTCCATAAATTGAGTCTAAAATGAAAGGAAACTTTGAAGAAGAAAAAATAACGAATGCCCTTAGACTTGCAAAGTTAGATATTAAGAACCTGACCAAAGATCTTGTGCTACAACACATGAGACATAACTCTAGCATTTGAATATTTGAGGAATGTATGTATATGTATGTGTATATATATATGTGTATATATATATGTGTATATATATATGTATATATATATATATATATATATATATTTATACCAATATGTGAATCTAAACATCCATGCCATGTACCACTGACATGGATCAAACAAGCAAAATGTGTACAGCACAAATACCAAACAAATGGCCAACAAACACACATCTCCAATCTCGTCAAACTTGCATTTAGTTATGGATGGCGCTGACTCCTGGAGCACCACCCAGCAACAAGCGCTGCATAGCTGGATGGACTTCCCGGAAACCATGTATGAGTCCATTTTGGAATATGACCAGGACAGGCCCCTCCGATGTGTGTGGCTCATGTCCTTGGTCATTGTAGACTGAATGTGTGGATGCTTGGATCTCTAGGATGGGAGCAGCCATTTTCTGACTTCAGCTATGACTACTCTCAGCGTTTTGGTGTCTGACTCTGGTACGAGTAACAATGACCTTAATCTTCTTCGTGCGCCTCTTTAGCACGCACTTGGGTGGGGGTCAATTTGACCCCACTCGCACACCGAAGGCTTTTGCAGAATAGTTTACGAACGGCGTGGCGTAACCAAGGTAATATTTGTATAGCTGTAGACATTTCAAAGTGGACGATTGGTATAAAAAGGGTGATGAATCTTATAAGGTCGTTGTGCTACCACAAATCAAATGCAGGCCATGGATTGAGCGGAGGCAATTTCTAGGAAATCGTTCAATAAGATGCAACAGCGGAGTGTTAGACGAAGCCATGCATCTCTGAGATATCCTGTTAGGCGGCACAGCAACTGGATTAACAAATTCCATTGACTTGGCAAAAGGTGTGAATGTCAGACCAAGGTCAAAGCCGATCTGCGTTTTACTTGAGAGCTCGTTTCACGGGGTAGTTTCTGGTGCTCATTTTGAATTTACTTGTAACAGGGACCGCATCATGTATCTTCCATTGACTTTGAAAGGTCAAAATAGGTTAATGACCTGTTGTTGTTGTCACTGGGGCTTTATGACGCCACTCAGGTGCTGGGACTATGTGGCGTCGCCTGCCCCTCACCCTGGCAGGAAGGGCGAGTATCGCGGGGAATTGAATCCCTGGTTTCCTCTGGAATTGAATCCCTGGTACCTCTGGTTTCCCAGGCGCGTTAACCACTACGCTACTGGTACCTTAGGTCACTGACTTAAAATAGCTTAGATCAAAATCTTGCTTTTAGGAACATACCACCTAGCGTAATATTTGACACCTATCTAAATGCAAAAATCAAGGCAGTCTTGTCATCTTTTGGTCACCATGATCTTCTTGAGGTCAAACAAATTCACCGAACTTAAATAAGCTCTAGTGACCTTTTGCTTAGAACTGGTATCTGTGTTTACGGCGGTTGCATGAGAATGCCTATGGCACTTCGAACGCCAATCTGGAGTTTGACATTGTTTGCCCTTATTTGACCTGACGGTAATGACCTAGGAAGGTAAAATATGACACAAATTATATCACACATACAGGCCAATACTCAATGTAAATTTGCTGCGTCTAGGTCTTTTAGTTTTCGAGACCTCAGGGGTCAAATTGGCCCCCACCTGAGCAAAGGGTATTCAGCCCGCCACCCGGACGCATGTTAAGGGTGTGTGGCTAACGTAAAGCTAATAGACTATATGACAAGTTATATAAGTCCGGGCATAGGCACCGGACCTGGACCAGATTTGGGTCGTCTATAGAGGTGACTGTGCCTGTCTCACCACACGAAAGTTCATTTCATTGGCTGTTGCGTATTTTGCGAAATACTGCATAAATACCGCGCAAAAGGGATGCAAAGAACTCAGAACATCGCACTTATAATTTATTCAGCAGCTCCACAGCATGTGGGCTTTAATTTCGGTATGGATCGGTCAATAATTTGGTCGGCGTCCAATACCTCTTACGGGTTCTGCAATGTTGTCACAAGACCTGACCTGATTCAACCCGAACCAAAGCCCAAGTGCCCTGCCCTGCTCTGGCCTGCCATGCCCTGCGCTGCCATAACCCTACCAGCCATTGCAAACCAGTCTTTGCAAACCTATATCTTTTTAATTACTAGCCATGCTTTCACACAACAATACACACACCTACACAAACACACAAACAGACACATCGATAACTCACAATGATAACTCAAACTCATAATATAGCATCACGTACCGATCTTTGATTCTTAAGCCACAG
The DNA here is from genome assembly GCF_011947565.3 of Pollicipes pollicipes. NCBI lineage: Eukaryota > Metazoa > Arthropoda > Thecostraca > Pollicipedomorpha > Pollicipedidae > Pollicipes > Pollicipes pollicipes. The sequence goes on along the minus strand of NW_023596576.1, from coordinate 22,597,596 downwards.
TTTCAACGTTAAAGGGAGTGTTCCACATTTATACGGGGTTTTCATTACTGGCCATCTTGAAGACCTTTCGATGCTGTTCACAATCCTGCTCTTCTTCAGACCTAAGGTTCTCTAGTTTCTGAGCTTCCCAGCCGAAAAGATGGGGAAAGGTGTAGCCGTAGGAGTATTTCAAAGTCACCTTGACATTCATGACGTCACAACAACGTCATTCAAATCCTGCCATTCCAGAAGCCATGTGGCGACAAGGCGCATAGAGGAGCACATTCACTAAACAGATATTTGTGCTGTCTAGAGCAGTCTTCTCCGCTTGAAAGGTATACCATTAAAGACCAGTGAGGTTGTTTCATCATATCTAATGCATGCTTCACTACATTTCAAATGTAAAACATTCCCTTTCATGCTTTTTGTTGTTGTTGTTGTTTTTGGCCAAGCTTGTGATTTGCTGTAGCTTTACTGCGACTCTTGCGGAAAATCTTATTTACGGGTAGATCGGTTTGTGATAGTCTAAAACCGAACGCTTATCGCCAGGTCGCGAGAAGTACACGCGCCAATAGCATGGACAGCAACATAATTAGGATCCACCACTGCCGGGGACAGCTCTCACAAGCGAGGTGGGACGCCAAGGGTATCTTCCATGAGCCGAAGTTACCACAGCCTGGCCCTACAGACTATGACCCTAAGCAACCTGTAAATGATCATTTGGCTCGCTTCTTAAGCGTCAAGAAATGCATCACACACACGTCGTTTGGCGCATGACATGCCTATGTATCTATTTATCTATTTATATCTGTACACACACACACACACACACACACACACACACACACACACACACACACACACACACACACACACACACACACACACACACACACACACACACACACACACACGCACGCACGGACGCACGCACGCACGCACGGACGCACGCACGGACGCACGGACGCACGCACGCAGGCACGCACACGGATATATTTTACATATATACATATATATATAGACATGCATATATATATATATATATATATATATACATATATATATACAGACACAGACGCCGTTCGTTTCGTTGTAAGCGGATGGCCGAAGGACGCGATATCATATCAAAGTATCAGAGGTGCCGGTATGTATGCATGGACGAATGTAAATCATCAGAGGTTTCGACATCTTTTCATGAAAGAATGTAAATCGTGTCCGCGACCAAGGTCGATGCTTTGGTAAATGGTAATGCAAGCTAGTGAACACTGGCCGTGCGCTGTCGCCGCTCTCTAAAACCCGTGTCGCTTATGCCTACGAATAGAAATGGTAGTATTTGGGGTTTACGGGACGCGTCGACCGCGCGAGTCTGTCCGGTCAGCACCTCTGGCAAGTGGAGGGACCCGCGCGCGAGACCGGTCGGGCAGGTAACAACACCTTCTCCGAGGGAGCCGAGCATTAATTTATGTCCCCTATGCTGCCACACAGCATTGACATCTTCTGGCTGGGGAACAGATGCTTACTTCTAAGAGAGGATCTGGCGGCGGAACCAATGCACGCTTGATGGGAGCGCTGTATAATTTAGGTGGTTTTGAGCTGAAATCATTATTTAAAGATCGTTCGGTATAGTTCGCAACCCTTTTGTTCTTAAGACTTTGTGGTTTCTAAACTACACGCTCGCGAAATGTGCAGCCTTTTCGTGCAGGCTTCTTCAAGGTCATGCAGGCATGCGTGACGCCATACAAATGTGCTTTAAATTCTCCCACCCCAATGGGTATGCAGTGGTCAAGGTCAAGAAGAACAAAATCGCGGAGGCGTTCATATCTGGCGTTAGTGAGCACACTTTTAAATTGAAATGGACGTCCATTGGCTCTCAGACAATGCTTTGCGCGCGGTACAAGTTTCAACCACAAATCAGGTTTAATGCTGCATAATATGAGAAGTTGGATGTAAGTGTTGATTATTACGAAAGTAATCCTTGAATAGAATGATTTAATAAGAACCCCATAGCCGAATATGTGAATTCAAGAAAATGGTTCAAACTCACGGAAAATTTCCAAGCACACCACCGCCAAAAAAGCTACAATATGCCAGCCCCAAAAACAGAGTGCAACAATGTTTGGTTCAGCGAATGCCCGCAGCAACTCTTGAGAGAGGCCAACTCTTGAGAGGCCAACTCTTGAGAGAATAAAGTACTACAACTGAGTGTCAGGAAAGCAATTTCGGACGGCTAGTTTGTCAGCACCGCAGCTTCCCACAAACGTTCGATGACGCCGTAGAATAACATCGCATTGAGGTACGTATTGACTTTAACGAGAAATTGTGTTGTCAAGAGCAGTCTTTTCCACTTAAAAGCATGCCAATAGCTATAAGCGAGCTCAGTTTATCCCACCTGATACTTGCTTCAGGATTTCCAAATGTGGAACATTCGGTTAGGCTTGTTTCCACTTCTTAGCAGGGAGTTTCGCGATTTTTTGTTGTTTGGTGTTAACGTAAGGCTCTCTGTGTCTTTGGGTAGGGATAGAGCAAAGTGCAACACCTGTCCGCATATTCATGGGTGATGGATAAGAAAGGATAAGCTGGCAAACCCCTAAGTAGAAAAACACAACGGGAACGTGAAGCAAATTGACTCTCTTGTTCGAAACAGGTCGACTCGCTGCCAGGTGAGCTAGATATTCTGTTGTCCTGGCATCCTGGTTGCGATGCTGGCATGACTTCTCTAAAGTCCCGTCAGGGCTAACTGGGCTCTTTGAGTAGTGTTGATGTAGTGGGAAAATAAAAAGAAAGTTTATGAGCCTCATGAAGCAGTCCGACCATTGTCTTTTGAAGTGTCAAAGATAACTCTCCAGAAACTCTCCAGTCCAATGGATAGCACGATCCTCTTTGTAGAGTTCATCAAGCAGCTAAATAGGTAAAAATCGATAAAAATCTCCTTGAATATGCTGTTTCTGGAATCACTATGACGCCTTGTAGATGGTTGACCCTTTTGAGATCCCCTGATGTCGCTGTAGTCTGCCTCGGTGTTGAAGTGCAGCGGGTAGTGGGTTTTGTGAATTGTCTGCAGTTCGGATTTTTCACACCGTATAATCAGATCGGACCGGACTCCTGCAAACATAATAATGTATAACTGGGCATACTTATAACATCGTTGAGCCATCACTGCACACACGAAAGATTTCACTTTTGTCTCACGAGGGGCCTAACATCAGCCTCCCCGCAGAGGAGGGAAAACCAGCCTTAGTCTGAGAGGTATGAGAGTGCCGTTAGGTCAAAATCTAAGAACGCGCCTGTATTAAGCACATAAATGTGGAGTATTAAAGGGGCTGTTCCATCTTTGTGTGTGGTTTGAACTGAGATAGCCAAAAGAGATTCGTTTTATTTCAGGTTGCATGCAAGTGCTGTGGGCTCGGAAGTTAAGAAAATGCATGCAGTTATACGCTCCCGGGTGTTCGGTTAGATGCGAAAAGCTCGGGTGGACAATTTAATTTGACTTACCGAGATTTCAAAGACTTAGGAAGATAGCGACTCCAAATTCACAGAGTGGGCAAGGATGCATGCACTCCTACTCACATCAAATTACTAGCAGCCTTGGCGTGACCCAGCCTTGGTGTATGTGCGTGTGCGTGTGTGTGTGTGTGTGTGTGTGTGTGTGTGTGTGTGTGTGTGTATGTGTGTGTGTGTGTGTGTGTGTGTGTGTGTGTGTGTGTGCGCGCGCGCGCACTAAAAGGCCACACAATTAGAAATTAGCTAAGGTATGAACTGAGCGACCATTTTCTTCAAAAACCATGCCAATTGCTTGCATGTTTGCTATTTCGTACTGACGAGTCTGTAAAACAATATATTTTGGCTCTCTTTTTCTGCCTGATTTCTATAAAAAAACATTCATGGGCTATCTAGGCTACCCATATTCCTTTTGACACGCGTCCGAGTGGCCGATTGAATACCCTCCGCTCAGGTGGTGGTCAAGATGACTCACTGAGATCTCAAGAAGTAAGAGAGTGAGGGTCACCAAATTCACAAGGCGTGATAGCCTGAGCGTAAACACGCTTGTGTCAAAAATTGGGGTTCCCATGTGATAACCTCTTGGTCAAATAAGGTCAAACAAGGTCAAACTCCAGGTTGGTGTCCAAAGCGCCGCTAGACCTTCTCATGCAGCCACCGTGAGCCTAGATACCTGTTCTTAGGAAAAAGTTGCTGGTGCCCATTTAAGGTTAGACATCTTGCTTGGCCGTTGGGAGGTCATGGTGCCCAAAATTGTGCAAAACTGCTTTGATCTTTGTATTTGGATGGGCGTCAAGTATTACGCTTGTTTGAACTGGGTCAACCTGGGTCATCGTAGGTCAGGGACCTATACCGACCTCTATAAAAGCCATGGAAGATGCGCAGTGTGGTTCTTGTTATCAATACACTCAAATGAGCGCCGGAAAGTGCCCCACACAGCAAGCTCTGGAGTAAAACACCAGGTTGGTTTTGACCCAGGTCTGACCTCCATACCACACTATGCGTCAATGGAACCTGTTGATGCATTTGTTGTGCTGCCTAAAAAACTACCTCAGAGATGTATGGCTCTGTCTGATACTCTGTTGTTGCATCAGATTGAACGATGTTCGAACGATTTCCTAGAAATTGCCTTCGCTGAAACCGAGGCCTTACTTTGATCTGCTATAGGAAAACGATGCTACAAGGTGCTTCTACATCTTTGGTACCAAAAGATCCGTTACTGAATTGTCTGCAGCTGCGAAAAATTTGGTGCAGCTATGCATGAGTTCGAGCTGAGGGCTAAGAACAAACTGAAATGCTCATGGGACCGCACTGCGTGAGCTGGCGATAACCACTGGAGAGCCGGCCGAGTGCCGAGGGGGTGCTGCCTGAGGGCGACCTCGGCAGGCCGTACTTCCCTGATCTCACCAGCGATTAGTGCGGAGCAACACAGCAGCGCCAGACGGCAAGTGGGGCTGGCGCAAAGCTGTGGGCAGGCGACCAGAACGGTGAGTCATAGAGTGCTACAAAAGTGAGCTGACGGGTGGTGTCTGACCACTTTAGGACCATCAGCCCCGCCGCACGAACCACCTGCAGACATGAAGGCCGTAAGTACCAAGGATGCTCTGCCGCAGCCCTGCATAGTTTTGCCACAGTTGCAGGGAGGGCTTTGATACATTTTGAAAACGATTCAAAGTTGGGAAAAATTGCCATGTAGCTTCTTCCCCATAAGTATTAGGAATTACATAATACTTTCCCCATAATCACTTTCTCCGGCTGTTTTGTCATGCCAGGACGTTTATTGAGTAATGTTCTTAACTGAGAGCGACGCTAAAGTTGGTTAAAACGTTCAAGCATTCAATTTTCCAAAGCCCATGACTGTACCAATGTTACGTTGTGATTTTCAGTTTCGGCCTTGAATTTACCAGTCCAAGAAATTGTCAAAGCTAGGGTGCTTGGATATCTTATTTGTTTTTGTTTTTTTGTTTTTTTTCATAACAAATGCATTCCACATCACTGGATATTCGTATTTCTACGAAGCCAGACGAGGTTTCAGAGGAGGCTTGTTGTGTCGTGCAATGTTGCAATGGACATACTATTATGCACGCAACACGACTGCACTTGACATCTCGTATGTCCAACTTGTACGGCAGGTGATCGTGCTGTGCCTGATGGCGCTGGCGGTGGCCCGGGGCGACAAGAACGCCGAGATCCTGAGAAACGACTTCGAGCTCAATGCCGAAGACGGTTCCTACCAGAGCGAGTAAGCCTTAGTCCGCCAGGGCACACACTGGCGTGATAAGCAGGCGTGGTCTTGATCACATTGCATGAAGGAAGCAACAGCTAGGTGTCAATACCGAAATATGTTTTCGCGTTCAGCTGATACCCACAGCAACCACAAATTGAACAGAAAGTGACCATGTTCTCTGTGCAGTGAACACTGGAATACGAGATCCTGGTCGAGCTCGGTGAAATTTCAAGGCGGTGACAACAAAATTGTAGTGCATGTCGGCTGTCTGGTTTGACGTAACGGCGGGTCTACATTTAATAACTGCTAATGAGCATGCGTGTATCATTGGGGCTTTACGGCACACCCAGATCGGAGACTGTACGTTGTTGTCTGCCCCTCATCCTGGCAGGAAGGGCGGGCACTTGAGGTCTCCACGACCAATATTTGTTTCCACTCAATCCATCCCCCATCCATGGTACTGCGTCCATACCCACCCGCCGCCCATTCTTACTCAGTTTTGCTCATCATTTACGGGCCCGTTTGCATTTTTCTTGCACGTTGGTATGAAATTCTGGAAAAGTTCCCGAAAATCTTGCACTTAATTTCACTCTTTTCCGTTCGAAATTACCAAAGTAAAGTGAATGGAGATAATTATGATTAACATTGACGCAGGGAGTAATGCTACGCCGTATCACATGCATGATCTACTCGGCATTTTTAAACGTCTTAACCACATTTGTACCCGTACACATTATTTTCCCAAGAGCGATACCCAACCCAACACGTCAACGTTCCATGTGATTACCTACTGGCTTGTCCAGCCCGTGAAGCCCTCTAGCGGGCACCGCAGGGAATCGAACCCCGTACCCTTGGTTTTCCAGACGCGCAGCTTAAACTACAATATGCCTGTCATAAGCATGCATAATGTAGAGCTTAATGTAAGTATGAACGGCCTAAGCTCCTGGTTGTTTGGAATCACGTGAACTGTGATTTTTTCGTGTTGAAAATAATGGACCTTCCACATTGCAGGAGATATATATTTAGCGACGTCATCAGGTACGCACTGGTAGCATTGAGTAAGCTAAACGCTTCGAAGCTGTGCTCATCGTTGCGGGTGGCCGCTAGTGGCCATGTGCGTTGGCGATCTTTTTTCGGATGTTTTCGATCCTTCGTATGGCTGAGCAGGCTTTAAAAATATGTTCGTTTAAGACAAGGCCAAAAGCCGCCGTCATTGCACGAAGAACTAGTGAGTTCAGACATTTTGATAACGTTTCAGTAGACATCCACCATACCTGATGTACGTTTCAGTAGACTCTCACTATACATGAGGTACGTTGCATCAAGTGACACATCGTGCCGAAAAAACAACCGTTTGCAAGTCAATCATATCCAAACAAATATTAAACATTTTGCGTTGTGTTGTCTATAGGTATAGGTACTTTCGACTATTCTTTTAGTAAAAGTGTCTTCCCGGTCATAAACGTCGGTACAATAGGGCTTAAGTATTTACTATCCTACTCTGAATGTTTATGATAGGTAACACAGATTAAATATGCAGTTAATCGATTGCAATTAACCCTCGTAGCCGTCGCACTTTGTCAGGATGGTGGCATTGCATGCTACGTTTTCCCGCGTCAAACTGTCGTCATGACAGTCTATAAGGTGTCCCTATAGATAGCTACTTTGCGGGTGCATTGTCAAACATCTAACTAGGGATGCCGTTGTAAGGCCTTTATAGCATACTTTACGGGCTGCTCAGTCCCCGTGAGCGAATAACATTGGTATACTATGTTTGCCTTCACCAAGGGATCAGTATCCTCGTGAATGTTTTTACTTAAGCGCTATGGTGCCAGCTTACAGTCAGGATGAAAAGGCCATCCGAAGCATCGTTCTTCAGAACTGCAAGTCGTGACAACAGAAAAATGTAGTGCTTACCATCTTCTGTCAGCGCCCCAGAACGTCTCTTACGTACGGGTGAACAATGTTAAAATAGTGCATACGTTAACCTTTTTAGACTGTCATATAACTACGACTTTTGGGGATATCTTATGCGAGCATTCTTCTGAAACCCGCTCAGTCATACGCAAAATCGAAAACGTCCGAAAAAATTGCTAGCGCAGAGCTTGTCATACTTAATGAGCAATGCCCATAAAAAGCACAATAAAAATGAAATGTATATATATATATATATATATAACTAGGAATATCAATATATCAATATATATATATATATATATATATATATATAGATATAATTAAATACATTTAAGCCACCTACCATGAAAACGGAAAGTAAAATCTCCGCTGAAGATAAAAGGTGTACTGCTACGATCTGGTCCGCACTTTATAAAGTCAACTATTCTTCTAAATTATTCCGAAGTTTTTTATTAGACGGATGTCTGGACCGGCACTAGCACTGAGCAGTGTTTGTTGCGGAGCCCTGACGATGGTGAGATTTCGTGTCGGAGGCGAAATTTTGTGGCGAAAGCTTCACGTTCCGCAGTGCTCGGCTTAACCATCGTACCCTCTGACATTAGCTGGCTTGCAGAGCGGCCGCTGCAACCGACCCCAGTCTGTTCCAGTCGGAGGCAAACAGGGTGCGCCTAAAAGCGGCTGGAAGCGACCCCGGCACGGGTGCTGAATCGGAAGGCATGCGCGCGCTCTAACCCGCTCAGCTGCCGGACGGACGTGTGAACTGGATTCGTTGATGTGTGAAGCGATGCGAAGTAAAGAGGCTTGCGTGACACCCGTAAAGCAATTTAAAATCCTGCAGCCAGACAGTTTGGACTTAATCTGGCAGATCATAAGAAACATCTGTTAGCGACATCCGGTCTGGTCCTTTCTCTCACTCCAAGGCAACCGGTCACAATGCGATGACCTTCAGCTGACTTCATGGCTAGACAGTGTAAGACATTCCGACCTTGGTCGGGGATAGACAAGTTATGAATATGACAGGTAATCTACCAGTCATCAGGGACAGCTCCAAGCTGGTGTAGCGAGGGTGGCCCAAGTTTGCCGTTAAACAACCGTGCTAATTGTCGGTGCATGCAACTGCTGAGATTAATTTCCTAACTGATCCTTGTGGTAACCGGAGGCCGTAAGAGTTTCACGATAGGATGAACGATATTCTTTTTACCCTGGCCATGATTCGCCGTTTTTTTATAACGCGAACTGATAGGAGGTCGATGCAATCCGCCGTCCGGCCGTTGCCAGACCAAGACAGATAGAGCTTAGTGGAAAACGCCAGTGGATTTTATCAGCATGATTTTAAGATTGGTAAAAAATCAGGCTTCTGAGTCAATAATTACTAGGTCAAAGGTCAAATTTCCCCGAAAATCAAGCTTTTTCATCTTTACATGCTCAAATCTGTAAGACCATGCTTTGCAGCGACATCACACCAAAAACAGCCGTGTTTCTTGCTTAATTCTGAGTACAGTGTATTTTGACCATATGGTTATAATGTGTGAATCCCTTAGTGTAACAATGTCGACCCGCGGCGCGTGTTCCGCAGCATCTTTGGTTGTGGCCAGCCGCCCGGGCAGGCCGGAAGTTGGCGGGGTATTCCTCAAACCGCCGTCGCTCCGAAACCAGAAATGCTAGGGGCACCTTGTTTGTTGGTCGCCATTTGTTGCTGAAGACATTGTTTGCTGTTAAAACACCCGCGATGGATGTCTCATAGGTTCCTGAAAATTTGGGCGCAATTGCAAGACATGCCGAGGAGGGATCCCAAACAATCAGAGGGTTTGCATCGACCCCCATATCGGGGCGGCGGTTGAAAACAGAGCAGGCGACACAGCTGCGACCCGTGTTCGTCCTCCGCAACCTCCTGTCCAGATGTCTGCTTGTCTGCTAGTGTCCAGTGTCCAGTGTCTGTCTGCTGTCGTCGGGCCGCCAGCCCTGACTGAGCCGTGGCCCGCTCCATTGCAGCATGGAGTCCTCGAACGGAATCCGGATGCGCGCCAGCGGCATCTCGTACCCGGGCAACGAGCCGGAGACGGGCTCTTACTTCGTCGAGGGCGAGTACCAGTACACCGACCTCGAGGGCAACACGGTGCTCGTCAAGTACACCGCCGACGAGAACGGTTACAAGCCTGAGTCGGACATTCTGCCCTGAACCCGCTCCTCACGTTCCGTCCGTCCGGGCCGCGCTGGCTCGCGGGGCTTCCGGCTCGGACCGGCTCCTGAGCACGGCTCTCTCCGGCAGCTGTCTCAAGTCGCCGCTCGGACCGGCTCTGGGCACGGCTCGCTCCGGCAGCTGTCTCGAGTCACCGCTCCGACCGGCTCCGGGCACGGCTCGCTCCGGCAGCTGTCTCGAGTCGGTGCGCATCCTACGGCCGCCCTCCAACAGACCGCCGACAGGATGGCTGTCAAATACACGCCTTCTTCTTGTTACCGTGTTTTCGTGTGCTGGTCGTGAAGGCGAGGACGCCGCGAAGAGGGAGACATCATGAAAACGAGGCGCCGCCTTTCAGGCTTGGATAGAGCGCGATCATCTTTCGAATGCTGTGCGACGCATGCTTCAGGTACTGGACCATATTAGGGCCACATTTAGACAGGGTTAAGGAGCATTGTAAGATGCAGAGGGTAATATGCAGAGGTACTAAATGTAAGCATAATACTTTACGTAATAGTACCACATCCATTTTGGACTTTGAAATGCATTCATTTTGAAAAAGATATCGATTGGGGACGATAGTGAATCCAGATGTTACACGATCTCTATGCCGCTGCGCGGCATTGCACATTTCATATTATCTACCTCAAATAAGCTGCTATCACCATATGTTCATCCATATTTTTTATACGCAAGAACTTTATCAATGCTGCCAGATATAGCGAAATAAAGATATAGCATGGCCATATGTATGTGGAGAACAAAGTAGGGATGGAGGTAGTGCAATGTGACGTCACGCTGCAAATTCCCGGATTACGTCCACGCAAAATGCCGTGCCCGCTCCCCGGCCAGTCGCCATAAGGTCTATAATCGTCGATTATGAATACGTTGTAGAGTCACGTATTTCTGCTGAACGTCCTCCGCGCGCCGAATATGCCGGCGTGTGACTGGACGTCCGGCAGCCGGGAGTCAGCTGACAAACTGGACCAAAATAATTCGACCGAAATAACAGCAGTATGCAACCGTGCCGCCACACCCATGCCTTCCCTATGAGGGTGGCAATGCACTGACCAGCGTATTACGTAGATTCGCCTAAGACCTCACGTATCGTGTGAGGTTTTCAGACAATTCCACCAATCCTCTCTGGGCTGCTGGGAAAATGTTGTTGTGGCAGGTTTTGATTAGCCGAATGCTTCTGCATCTCTTAATTCGAATCCGAATGTCTGGTGCATAACGACATCAAAGCAAACACAATTGCACGTGGAGTCTTTTAAAGCCGAAGGTGTGACCATTTGTGATGCTCAGAGTGAGCATTTTTTCGTTTTTTGCAGTTTTAAAAGGACATTGGCTTGTATGGTCTGGCTATTGGCTATTGGCCTGGTGGTACATTGCATCCTGGTAGAATGTGACGCTGCTCAGCGTCACGTGTCACGCCTCACACGTGCGAATGTGTTGCGCCGGCTTCGCATTTTAAACGCGAAATTCGTAAAATGTGAAAATCGCCAGGTGAGGGACGAAAATTAGGCTTCCATCTTGGCGGCATGGAGGCACAGTGAGACAAAATCAGCACCTTTACATGCACTCTGCAAAGAACGAACTAGTGCACTAGCGAGAGCGCGGGTAGCACGCAGTAGCACACCTGCGCTTGCGCAAAAAAACAACGCGATTCTTGCGGTATGCGAGTGTTTTTCAGGATTGCTGCCAGATCCCAGCCGTCCAGGCAGATATTGTCTTGAAACTGACTGCACGATTTAGGTGCATGTTTGGTGCACAAACCAACCATGCGGCTCAAGACCGTCCAGCCCGTGGCGACGTCAGCCATTGATCGGAATCGACGAATGTCGCGTCTTTGGAAACTGATCTTGAATCCAGCACACTGTCGTTAAGCCGAGTGAGATGAAGGCATGCAAAGGGCACAGACGCGAAGCCTAATTCATGGTGACACTTCTCCACGTAAAATATGACTATGCATTTCGCAAAACATTGCTTCCATTAGACTAAAACGTGACCTGCTGCAAATTCGCCGATTTCTTCGGTGCAAAAAATCCCACACGTTCGTCGGCCTGCCGCCGCCTATAAGTAAGCTGCCCAATCATATGTTTCTGTCGAGGGCCTTCCGCGCAGCGGATATAATAAGACAAGCGTATGACATAGCATTCGGCAGCCGGGAGTCGCAGCGGTATGAAAGCAAATCGATTCCACCGAGACAAGAGCATGCGATTGTGCCGCAGTACGTTTGCGTTTCCAGCGGCGGATCCAGGGTCCCATGGTGGGGCACCCTGGAGTTTGGGGCTCCCTCCCAAAAATACCCTTGCATTTTGATCATAGCATTTTAAGATAATTCGTTCTTAATATATATATATATATATATATATATATATATATATATATATATATATATGTATATATATATTTCTCTCTCTCTCTCTCCTCCTCTCTCTCTCTCTCTCTCTCCTCGTCTCTCCTCTCTCTCTCTCTCTCTCTCTCTCTCTCTCTCTCTCTCTCTCTCTCTCTCTCTCTCTCTCTCCCTCTCTTCTTACTGTGCACAGCCCCATAAAGCATAGGCGTGCTACGCTTGCATACACATAGAGCTCACGCATTTTCTACAGATCATTTAAAATGCTATGATTTTGAGGCTAAGCGTATCGGAACTCGGAACAACAGTTAAAATAAACTTGAGTTAGCTGCTAACAACCATCAAAACCAAACATGGACTTGATTCCTAGCTTGTATTTGCGGCTAGCCGGCTGGGCGATGTAATCAGCTGATGGCTGATGACTAACGCAGAATTTTGCTTTGTTACTGAGGAATACAACGTATCAAAGCATTCAAAATATGTTAAGAACATAATGCCCTGGCATAATAAGTGTTACACACTCCATAGCCAATGGAAATAACACATACGACGTTGGCGGCATACAAAATTACGTTCGGCTATCGCGCGTAAAAATTCATCGGCGTATATCCGACTGCTGCTCTAAGGCGAATGCACCAAGGCTGATATGCAACGGAGGAACGGAAATGTAGAGGGCCCCCGAATGATCGAGTGTGCCCGAGCAGGTTAACAAATAAGGCTCCCAACAAGAGCGTAGGACCTTCCATCCTAATGGGAAACACCGAAGACCCAATAAAAAATAGCTCCAGAATGATGGAATGTGCCCTAGCAACTTATCAGAACGGGCCCGACAAGAGCGTAGGGCACTCCATTGAAGTAAGAAGTAGCCAAAGGGAGGGCCCCCGAAAGACGGAGCATACCCGAGCAGATTATAGGTGGCAAAGACAGGAGTGTAGGACCCTAAGTTCAAACAGCGAGACCCAATGAACAGGCCCCGAACAATCCAGTGTGGCCGAAGCGGCGAACAGATCGACAGGTTCTGACGGCGATCCTCAACAGTGCGTAGGGCCCTCCATTCATATAGGGAGTACCCAGCGCACAATGTGGAGGGCCTCCGGAAACTAGAATGTGCCCAAGCAGGTCAACAGATGGGGCCCCGGCAGGAGCGTGGGACCTTCCGTTCAAATATGAAATACCCGCGATACGATGTAGAGGACCCCGAATAATCGAGTGCGCCAGAGTAAGTTGACAGACAGGGCCTCCCGAAAAAGCGGAGGGCACTCCATTCAAAAAAGGAGCACCCAAAACCAGATATAGAGGTTCCCCGCGATCGAATGGGCGACAGCATCTTACCAGAAAAGGTCTCGACAGGAGCGTAATGCCTTCCATTAAAATAGTAAGTGCCCAACGGCCCGGTGCGGAGGGCCCCCGAAAGACGGATTGTACCAGAACAGGTTATCAGATGACCCGAATAGGAGCAGGGGGGCCATAAATTCGAACACCAAGAACCAATGTGCAGGGGCCCCGTGCAATCCGGTATGGCCGAGGAGGTGAACAGAGGAGACCCCCACAAGAGCGTAGGCCCCCCCCCCCCATTCAGAAAAGAAGTACCCAAGACCCAGTGTGGACGGTCCCCGAACGGCTGGGTGTGCCCAAGCAGGCTATCAGATGGGCCCCTGACAAGAGTGTAGGGTCCTGAGCAAATGACAGAAAATTGAAAACACCTTAGACCAATGTAGAGGCCCCATGAACATAACGCAAGTGTGTCGGCAGGTTAACTAAGACCTACGTAAAGGGGCCTCCGAGCAACCGAGAATACCCCGGCAGGTTAAGATATAGGACCCCGGGTATGGCTCACAGACTTTTTCTGACGAATGGAAAGAATATGTGGAAGGGCTCGTGATTGACAAAAGTGCCCCAGCACGCTAACAGGAAGGACCCCCACTAAAGCTCAGGGCCCACCGAGCGAATGCAAAGAAATGAACGGCAGCGTGGAATCCTTCACGATCGAAAGTAACTTGCAAGTGGGCATATAGGTGCCCCGGAAACGGCAGGGCCCATAACAGTGTACTGAAGCTTAAAATTTCCAATTCACGACTTTTCCAATCATTGTTTTTTATTGCTTCTCATAGGCCCTTTAGTTTCACTTATATCTGTTCTCGGTCGCCTGAAAGTCCAAAGATTCTCAGTTTTGTTTTTTTGTGTTAAAAAACTGCACCTGTTCGGCCGGCCATCTTCGGCCCCTTCGGAGCCAATGGGCCCCGAAGGGGCCCAAGGGGGATCATGGCCCTGTGCTCCGCCCCCCTTTGGATCCGCATCAGTGCGTTCCTGCCTGCACATGGCGTTGAATTGCTGAGTGCAATGAATAAATTGGTCACTTGTCTCGCCTATGATTTGACATTAACATCAGTTTAAAGGCAATGTTTCACATTTGAAGATATTTGAGCGAACATCGCACATCATGAAATAGACCTACTTGTAACTATTGTTATGCTTCTATGCGGAAAAGACCGCTCCTGCGCCATAAAAAATATGTATTCAGCAAAGATGGTCCTCAATACGTCATTGTTGCATTGCGTCACGGAGCGTTTGCACGGTAGCACTCAATTGTAGTTTTCAGCCTCCCGAGAGATGGCAGCACCAGCTGGAAGTGTTCGCTGAGCCCAAATAACGCTGTGTGCTCGCGTTTTGGCCGTTTCTCGCGGTGTACTTGCATATCTGTCCGTGAGTTTAAGATGTCTACTTCTATTCATTTTTTCGTCTATAGCCTATTCTCATGGTTTTTGACCAAAGTCCTAAATCCAGAACCACTGGGAAGAATCTATAACTTCTTGTATCATGTAGTACCAAACATAAGTTTCGATTAAAAGTTGCACAACCTGCACAGCATTGATTAGCTTAATTGACGTTCATGGTATTTTTAAAACGTGCTCACGAATGCCAAATATGAGTGACTCGACAATAACATCTTATGAACCTTGAACGCATCATGGCCAATGAAGTTGCAGGATTTCAATGACGTTATCATGGCGTCATGGATACCTGGGTAACCTTGAAATCTTCCGCCCGAAATACTTGGCACATCGTCGATTGTGTACCTCAGAAACTAGAGGATTTTAGGTCTTAAGGAAGACAGGGCTGTGTACTGCACCGACTGATCTCCGAGGTGGCTATTTCAGTTGAAAGCCCATAAAAATGTGGAGCACTCTCTTCATACCGCAGCCGCCTGATTTGGTGAGCAGAAGCCTGCAGTGAGCGCCTCCCGAGGCTGATGGGAAGATATGACAGATTTTCGAGTCGCCGTAGGCTTATGAATGTCTTAATTCGAACCTGTACGACCGCGCTTAACGTCAACAACTCAACGCAACATTCGAAGCCCCATGGCTAGTAGCTACCAGTGCCAATAACGATAACTCAAGTTAGCATCATGAACGTGAATGATGACGTCACAGGTGGCGCGAAGATTCGTAAAAATAGTTCAACGTGGCCGGGATTGTATAGCCTCGGCAACAATGGTCGAATTTCTATCACCCATGTATGCGTGCAAGCAGATCATTATGGATAAGATAGTTGTTTAGTTTTCGGACAGCAATTCGTCGGACAGAGGGTCGTAGGACGAAAGTTCTCCCGACAAGAGTTCGTATTTTTAGGGGGGGATAAAGGTAAAAAGTTTGTTCACAGAAGTTCGTCTGCATCATCTCGGACGAGGACTCGTATTGGATTTCAGTATGGTGGCATCAATTACGATAACAGTGCATGGCACTGGGAATATATTTCAAGTCTGGATAGATTTCAGTGCCCAATCTAGGCAGCTTGATTAACCGGTAACTGATTCCACTTTTCGATTCCAAGTGTTGTTTGTGTTGCACACGCTAATGATTTCAATTGAACTGATTCCATTCTAAAATCGGAAAGGATCTGTTTGGCATGCATTAGCAACCCTACTGTCAATGTAATGAATTTGCACTTCACTTTGAAACCAACGTTTTGTCGAGTGGTCTTTTGATCATAACCTTTCAACCAAAGCGCGGTTTTTTAATCGTGGCATGAGAAACAGGGGCTAGACGGAAGCTGCATGTCCTGTTACACATTTTGGCGTTCTGAAGGTGAGTGAAAACTTTTCTCTCATAGCTAGCATAGCACCAGACTCGCCCGATTTCAACGATAATGCTAGTTTTCTCGATATTGCTCCGATGAGCTCAAAAGTTTTGTTTGCAGTAGTCGCTCCAACAGAAGAAATGCCATTAGACTGCCTACTCACCACTTTTAATGTAATACTTTCATCTACACGGCAGGTATCTACCAAAGACATCTTATGTGGATTTAGTGACGTACATGCTCACCCTTCCACCAATGCAGGTTTCACTTATTACCTACACCTCCCGCTGTGTCAATCGCAAGCGTTCACCTCTACTGACGTCATTCACACACAACCCATACGCAAAAGTTCAGTACAATAACTTGTGCAGTTATGGTGGTATGGTGCTTGGATGGACCACCCAATGTAAATGAACATACTTGGCCGTACTTTGCCGCAAAATAGTCCTATCCTGAGCAGACCAGTTTTATATTACATTAAATGATAGCAATCGCATTAATGTACAAAGCGAATTTGGAACGAGGAATGAATCCAAGCAGCGGGAAAAGCGGGCGTGACACTGGCAATTTTGTATGGGAAATAATTTCACGAAAGCTATGTATCCTACGGACAGTATGGGGGGGGGGGGGGGGGCTGGGTGAAAATCCACCAGCCAAACTGAGGGACACTTCCCCTGCCTCTCTCAGGACGCTATTGGTTATGCCCACGTCACCACACGTAAATAAGTGGAGGATGAAAAAGAAGGCGGGTGCAACATAATAAAACGCCTTCGAAATAATCAACAAAATGGCTCATGGTCTGTAAAAAAGTGGGAACTCATTGCACTGCGAAAATCACTACTTTCATTGAAAACCACCCCCACAATTTGTGACCAGGTGAGTCTGTACTGACGTACTGCACTGGTAAAAACAAAATGGTCAAAATATAATATTGGTACATTTACCCAATTCAGGCGACCAGTTTTAGATCGCTAAGACCGAAACAACACAACATATCTGTGTTTATTTTTTTTACACTCATGTCGCCACACTGTTTCCTGATCGTCATGATCTCGCGGGCTGAGCATATTCACTCTTTCACTTCCACAATTTAACCAAAAACAATGCGCAAGAAAGTGACATCATGCATTGCATTATTACTAATGAGATATAAGACGTACAAAACAAGACATTGTATTCATTCACTGTTTGAATGCCATCAATCGTTCACACTAATATGAATCGCAAACTTGGTTGGCATCTTTGGCCAGACGTATCAATGCGGGGTGCAGATGAGCATTATGAGCATGATGGGCAATATGACCATTGATGAGTATCTGCATATCGCGCTTCGGTGACCATTATGCAGAAATGTACAAACTCGCCTACTTGCTCGCAATGTCAGCGACAGAAAACAAAACATTTGGAAGACTCTCTTTGTAGGACAGAATTTTTAGTTCCACTTATCACCACAAAAGAGGTGTTCAATGAATTTAGAAGAAAAACGTCCCTTACAGCACGTCAAAAAAACCTGCAACTTATTCAATTAATGACAACTCATTTCCATTGCTGAGTATCAACTGGCAACCGATCGGTTGTCTCATGGATGTATCCGTCTTCGGGCTCACTCGGAGCCGCCTACACAGACCATAGTCCACACGGAACCGTAGTCCTACTGAATGCCGCTTTTGGAGTTGGTGGCAGATGGTGCACGTGGGTGCGAGCCACTGCTGGTGAGTCATCAGTTAGCCATGATTTTAGGCACACTGACCTTAGTTCGGAGGCGGCGCTGGACAACGCGATCCGTCGCTGCTGAGCGGCCTGAGTAGGCACTGTGTGTTGCCTTGGTTGATGGAGTACATTAACAGCTGTTTTATGTCGAGTAATTGGAGCCGTCAATGAACGTGGCGTGTGGTTTAAATCAGCATCGTTATGTTATCTACGTTATGCTTGAACAGAGCCAGTCAGTATTTTCAACAAAATATATGATTTAAAATACATCATAGGCTTGGAATGTTCTTATCCATTCCGCTGGATTAGCACCACTTCGTTGTTTAAGATCACTGATCAAGTTGGGAGAAGCTATAGTGATGAATCCATCTAAAGTGGTGCAATCTAAATGAGGTTATGACAGTATTGGTGGTAAGGTTTTCAAATGATATTTTTCTAGCATATTGCACTGCTCTGACCTATTTTTATTGTTCCTTTGCATATAGATGACTGGACCTCTAAAACACACGCCCGCGTTGTTAAGCCCTCCTCTTAAAACTGATGAGAAAAGAGAATAAGACACACGAAACATGTGGTAATCATACGCGTAAAGCTTTAAATGCCACATATAGTGATGAGACAAATGGCTATTCGTGAGTACTTTGTAGGAGATAGCTCGGGGAGTTTGCGCACCTTTGGTATTATGCACTGTTTTTGGTAGATCCAGCCCTCGCGTGTAAAAGAGGACAATTTATCGCGCTTATTGTGCCCGTATCTTGGTAGCCTCCCTTCACAATTTACATATTGGCACCAAATTTAACAAGAGCCGACAACGACCGTGAGCTTCATGCTGGTGAACGCTGTCTTGCGTGTGTTGGTATTGTCCAAATATATTGGGCTACTAAAAAAGGGAGAAGTCACTGTTGACCGGGTACCCCACGAGCACTGGCACCAGAGAGCCAGAAACTGAGTAAAGTTCATAGATTTATCGCTGGCATACCCTCCCAACTTTTTATTTGTGTGTCTGGCCAGACTGCCAAAGAGAGACAACAGCCACAGCGAGGCGGGTTTATCAGGCAGGCTTTATGGCCTGATGGCCAACCCATGCACGAACCATGAGTTTTGACCTATGATGCCACTTGCACGTTCTTACTCGGCCAGTGCTGTACAATGTGCAGCGCCGGCGAGAACAGAACTGAGATATTGTTAGCTGCAAGTCCGAGCCCTTAGCGGTCACCGCATGCCACCATGTTTCATCTTGTCACCTGTGGTCACCGAGCCAGTACCGTCGGCTGGGAGTCCGAGCCGGCTTCAGAAAACCGTTTGGCTGCGGCCGTGCGGAACTGGCCGCGCATATCGCATGCGCTGCGACCGATCCACACTTTCGCAAGCCTGTGCCATCGAGAGCGACGGGCGTAACGGTGTCGTCCCCTCGCCCGTAAGGGCCGTGCCCTCCGCTGTCGGTCCGTGCTGCGCGGATGGCTGAGAGGCTTCTCAGGTAGGTTACTGATACACACCTGCAGCTTCAAACCTGTTCCACGCCTTTACCTGTAGAACGGTGAAGCCCAAGTAGGAACGGAGCGCTGCCAAAGTCCCCTACGATGAGGATCAAACCCAGCTATTTTAACCTTGAGTCTAAAATCACCAACCACTCAGCCAGCCCCCGTCGGTTGTCCCGCCGGCCGGGAGACGTCAGCCAGCGGTTGCCGACCCCGCCGCCGGAGGCGTCAACCGGCGGTGCCGACCCCGCCACCGGAGACGTCAGTCAGCGGTGTCGACCCCGCCACCGGAGACGTCAGCCGGCGGTTGCCGACCCCGCTGCTGGAGCTGCCTCCCATCGTGCCCGGCGGGCCGGGCGGCGGCGGCGGCCAAAATAGCCAATATGCGCTGCCGTCCACGGCCGATCGGTGGCCGGTGCTCCGCTGAGCGGGCGCGGCCGCTTCACTCGGCGCCGCCGCCGCGACGCCATCTCGCAACGAGAGGCTCTTCGCGCGATGACGGAGTGGCCGTCGGGTGCAGATCTGATGGAGCTGACGGGGCCGTCTGGCAGCCGCCGGGTTCAGCGCCGAGCTCTAGGAGATGACGGGCGACGGGAGCGACGGCGGAACGGCGAGCCTCGCCTGGTGGAATGGACTCCACCGGTCCGTCCGTCAAGCCTCCAGTCGATGAACTCGTGAAGCGCAAATCTTCGAAATCACAAATGCATTAGGAGCAAAAGTAGTATGTTCTGACTGGAAAAAGGCTTGGTCGAAGTGGGCAGCGAACGCACGCACTCCAGCGCAGACAATGCATCCACTGGCTTCAATTGCGCTTATGACATCAGTAATCGAACAATAAGCGACCAGCACCGCATTTTGGGAGTTGTGAAATACCGTGTGATGGCAGGCCAAACCGAAAGAGTTTCTTCCATTAGAACTATGCAGTACACAGGCGTGTAGTCCAGTTCACCGTTCTCAATGTTCGACCAGCAAGTTTTAATTTCTGTAATAACCTCCGAAACTGCTCAATATTCTACCAAAAGTTTGCATTTTTGTCCCTGCCATCGAACTTTCATTTCATTCCATAACTCCTAATTTCGTTAAAAATGACCTGGTCTTACCAGCCCCAATGTCAGCTGCTTGTTCGACGGTGCTGTAAATTAGCGCGCGCATAGCCAACACATGTGAGCCCGTTAGCCTGCGCCGTCTCCCGCGATCCCACCACCTTTTGAAGGGCACGGTTTGGTTCGATCCACCTTTTAGATATCACAACCAACGCACTGTCACTCCAAATCACTTATGTAATTGCCAGGTGGTGCTGTTACAATTCCGGGTAACTGACTTCTTAAAAATTGAGGGACAAGAATTGTTTTCTGTGCCTTTTTACTTAGTTTTTAGCTGCCTGGTAGAAGGCCCCTCACACCTCACGCCCTGGCTCCGTACCCCTGCTGCCATATCTACATTTCTTTTTTGGACCATTTTGCATCAGGTCTTTACCTTTTAGATGTGGCTCAAACAAGGTCAAACTGCAATTTCTCACTGACGTCATTCCATGATCCGCATAGGCTCAACTTTGAATGATACCCTACCAACAGCTTGTAGTGGCAACGATGGCATTGGTGCGCTGAGAAAAGTCTGCTCTCACCTCTTTCGGCGATTTTAAAGACTTCCTTAAGCGCAGTGATCCTTAGCTGGCCATTGCACTGCGCTGTTCACAGCTCAGCCTCTGTTTCATGAAATAACGTGTTGGCAGCAGATCTCATGCGATCCGTCAGATTTGAGCTGGGTAGTGCTGGTTCAGGGACGCCATCTACACTCGGCAGATGGCGCTCTACCGCACTCACTGAGTGGCCATGGCAGGTGGCGCCAGGAACGACCACAGGTTGACGTCTTTCCACCATGAATCAACAGATGAGCGTAGGGAGGTTGCGAGCATTGATGGCTCGCACCATGTAATCAGTAGTGGTGAAATCAGGCGGTGGTGAATTTTTTTGCGTTAAGCCCAATTCTTAAAAACAGTGGCGCAGCCATCTGCAAACTGGTCCTTAAAAAACTTGAACAAATTGACCAACCACTGTCGTGCCCATGTTCCTAAACTCGGGCGTGAAACTCCGCAATACCGCCATTTTGTTCTTATTTTCGCTTTATTCTGAACATACCTCGTTTAGGGGTCCCTAAGCCGAGGGTCCCAGGTACATGTAGGCTTGTCTCACCAGTATTCATTCACCTTCGTTCCACGGCTCTAAAATGGTCATTCTCCCCAAAAGGCCTCTCATTCAAAATGCACTTAACGAAATTCCAGGCAAAATACTGGTAAGACACCGGTAGAGCTCTTGACATCCATGGCAGCTATGCGGAAAGTGCTCACCAAAGTTGTGAATACTCTAGTGGAGCCAATCAACACCAGTCCAAGACCAAGCCTTAGTTAACTGCCTGTAAGGCAATGACAAATCAACGCAAATGTTTCCTAGAAATTCGACAGCCCCGGGGTGCACAAAGCAGGGGAGAGCGAAGAGCCATGGCGCACCACTCAGGGGCGTTCGTAGGTTATACATCAATCACAGACCTGTAATGAAGGGCTCACAAAATCTTTGGCTGGTTTTGAGAGGGCGAAGGTGATAAAACTACAGCGGGGCCAGGTCTATATAATTTACGTCCATCAAGGACGATATAAACGATTCAAACACCAAATACTAGACAAGGCTTTAGAAAATTCACGAAGGGGCAAATAACCTTGTAAAAAAGGTTTCTGCTTTTTGCAGTTTGTTGGTGAAGTGTTGTAGTTTGAGCCGAATTTTGAAGAAGTCGAGACAAACACGATAGGGGTTTTAAAAGACAGGAAAGTGCCATCCATGCCTAGAATGGTGTAGGGGGGAGATAAGGCCCAAGGATATCGGCAGTTTTCTACGTCACTATGCCGTGCCAATATAAAAACATGAAAATAAATACGAAAACCATGAAAATCTATCACGTTCTGGGGTTCAGACAACTAAATAAAGGTTAAGTTTGGAGAATGTTATATCATTTTCAAGGCTGGGATCCTAAGGGCTGATGGAATTTGAATGCATCTTAACACGCGATTGGGTAGGGGGTCAAATTACCCTTCCCCGCGAAGTTTTTCCGGAATGGTTCCCGAACCGCGCGGCGTAGCCGCACCACTTTTTACGTATTTGTAGATAATTAAATAGCAGATTGTCTGACATCACAAATTTAGATGTACCTTGTAAGCTCGCTGACCTATGACGGGTCAAAGTCAGGCCATGGTTTGAGCGAAGGCAATTTCTAAGGAATCCTTTAATTTGATTCAACAACGGAGTGTTAGACGAAGCCATGCATTTCTGAGATACTTTCTTAGGCAGCACAACAAATGAGTGAACAAACTATAGTGACCTAAGGTCAGGTATGAAGATCATACCAAGCTCAAAACCAACTTGTTTTATTACTATTGGGCTTGCTGTGTGGGATAGCTTCTGGTGCTCATTTCGAATTTATTGACAACAGGAGACGCATTAGACAACTTCCATGGACTTCTTATAGATCAAAATATGTTACTATATGCGCAGAATATGCGCCGTCGAAAGGGTAATGAACCAGTTTAAGCAGTTGACGACTTTTCACAGCGTAACATCATGAACCCTGGGCATCGAAATTACGGTCTAGTCACGAAAAAGGAGCAAAAGGATACAAAGACGAAAAGTTTGCGCTTGTCCCGCTTATTTCATTATATATTTTTGACAAGTGATAAACAGGTTTTATAGATTGGCACATGGTACTGCATTATGATCTGCACGAGTTCAACGCAGAGAGCATGGCGCTGTGTCGCCCACTCCTGTCGGCTACTTCGATGCTGGTACTATTGCTGCTCTGCCTATGGAGCCGTTATCCGTTGCACTAAAATGGCTTGGTCTTATATGTGTTATGTTTTTGCTATATAAAGCTTGCAGGCTATATACTAACGTGACGCGTTGTTCCTGGGGCTGGAGTTATTTTGCGTGGGGCGCTACCCACCTGTTTGTTCAATTCCGCCGGTTATGACCTTCCCATGACAGGGCAACACATCGGAGGTCAGGAGACCCGGCAAGTTATTAAATGGCATTTGTGGAGTGATACCATGGGAAGTCACGATTCCACATCAGCGCTGCGGAGTGATACCACGGGGACTCACGATTCCATATCAGCGCTGCGGAGTGATACCACGGGGCGTCACGATTCCGTATCAACGCTGCGGCGGAGTGATACCACGGGACGTCATGATTCCACATCGGCGCTGCTGAGTGATACCACGGGGACTCGCGATTCCATATCAGCGCTGCGGGAGTGATACCACGGGGCGTCACGATTCCGTATCAACGCTGCGGAGTGATGCCACGGGAGTCATGATTCCATATCAGCGCTGCGGAGTGATACCACGGGGACTCACGATTCCATATCAGCGCTGCGGAGAGTGATACCACGGTGAGTCACGATTCCATATCAGCGCTGCGGAGTGATACCACGGGGCGTCACGATTTCATATCATCGCTGCGGAGTGATACCACGGTGAGTCACGATTTCATATCAGCGCTGCGGAGTGATACCACGGGGAGTCACGATTCCGTATCAGCGCTGCGGAGTGATACCACGGGGAGTCACGATTCCATATCAGCGCTAAGGTTCGGCTCAGGTTTTCAGGGCTAACCTAGACCACCCACGGCCATCCCCTCCCTGTTTTCTGCAACCAAATTACGTATTGGAGCTGATGACCAAGTATGTACTCCATCGAACTGACGGCAAAATGGCGGTCTGGCGTGTGTCTTTGTAAAGCGTATTGTCGGGGATGTTATCGGAGTTATACATGAACATATAGGCGGGACATGCGCTTGCAACATGTGGGAACAAAAGGTATACCTGCCTACACGTCAGTGAATTAAACGCAATTTGTCTCTCTGTTCTTTGCATGTGACGGCATAATGTTAATGTTTGTATTGTATATCTAGGATGCAGGGGACCACACTTGCCGTACTCACTCCACATTTGTGGTGCTGCGTTTCTTTCTCTGACAGGGCGGGGCAGACAAAGGGGACAGCTTCCCATATTTCTCCTCCCTCGTTTCCACCATCCGTGCTTGCTCCTTTTGGTTGTGCAATGATCTGTGGAACAATATTTTCCGCGCCGCAGCACATCATGGTCTGAGGCCATGACCAAAGCATCACCCATAATGTACCGTTTGTTTATATATCATTATCAAACGTGCAAAAGTTGCTGAAGTTTCGATCTTCCTAGACACGCACATTCACTTAACACGCGCCCGGGTGACTGCCTGGATGCTCTTCGCTCGGCTGGAGGTTTAATTTGACCTCTCTGAGATGTCAGGAACTAAAATGTCTAGGGGCACCAAATTCACCAGCGTGTATTGACCTGTACGTGAAATCACTTACGTGGTCAAAGTTTGAGGTTCCTAGGCTATGACCGTCGGGCCAAATAAGGTCAAATAAATTCAAATTTCAGGTTGGTCTCCAAAGAGCCCTTAGAACCTAGACACCCATTCTAATTCAAATATGTCATGCTCATTTAAGGTCAGTGGTCTTGATTTACCTTCTGAATGTTATTAGTGATCAAAACCATACAAGACTACTTTGAGTTTTGCATTTGAATAAGCGACAAAAATTACGCTAGGCAGTATGTCCTTGAAAACAAAATGTTGACCTGGGTCATTTTAGGTCAGTGACCCGTTCTGAACTCTAAGAAGTCAATGAAAATGTATAATGCGGTTCATGTCATCAATTAATTCGAAATGGGCATCAAAAACTACCTCATACAGAAAGCCCTAGAGTAATAAAACAGGTTGGTTTTGGGCTTGGTATGATGTTTCGTACCTGACCAATATATAGTTCATGGCCAACATGTTTGTTCACTCAATCGTTGTGTTGCCTAAGAAAGTATCTCAGAGATGCATGGCTTCGTCTAACACACCGTTTTTGAATCAAATTAAAGGATTCCCTAGAACTTGCCCTTCGCTCAAATCATGGCCTGACTGACCTGTCATAGGTCAGTGACCTTACAAGATACATCTAAATTTGTGATGCCAGACAATCCGCAATTGAATTATCTACAGCTGTACAAAGTCCGGCCCGGTTATGTCCCGCCGTTCGGAAACCATTCCGGAAAAACCTTCGGGTTTAATTTGACCACACCCGAGGGCCCGTTAAACAAGTACTGTAAACCTTTCTGCATATCCTCGTGTCGGTGGCATAATTCAATAAAGTCATGCCAATTACGGCATGACTTCAGCCAACTGCGATTACGGCTTATTTGTATGCATTGCAAGCAGTGAGCGTTATTGAGATGATATGGATATGCAGCTTTTTTTTAGCTATATTACCACTCACTTCCATTTTAAGGTCTTTGGAAAGAGCTACCGGGACACCAAATCACTCGTGTCGTTTAGTAAAGACACAGCTCTGTGTAGAAGCGTAAGCAGGATTTCACAATGAGGAGAGCGCAGTTCAAAAAGGCTCACTAAAACTGAGTTCATCTCGCCGCAGGCCCCCAAAATTTCTAGCGTGCCATGGCACAACACCGCATCTCTTCAACTTCATATGTAGCTGTAAGTTTTTAAGTGCACGTCTTCGGTTTTTTGCTAGATGACGTCCGAATAAGCCCGTTTTAAATGGGCAGCCTGCCTCATCGTGGGAACGCATTGTATCGCATGCGCGAAGCTGTGCTTATGTTTTTTCATGCTTATTAGAGGGGTAAGCTACATCGCAAGTCAGGTAAACACGTCATAACATGGAAAAAAACTCATGGGAAACGCTCGTTTTGTGCTTTTCTTAATTCGTTGGGGTTGCGACGCGACAGATAATCATCTCCATCAGTGTTTATTTTACGACTACTGCCACCCTTGGTTTCGGTTGCTCAGGCAGAGATCATGGATCTACATATATAATGTAGATGGTTAATTTGCTGTCTGGATGATAATTAGCCATGCAGTCATGCCAATCAACTACAAGTAGTAATTCAATCAAGTGCATATTGTGGAGAACATTGCATCGACAATACAGCATGTCCCAATGTACAGATGCTACAACATGCACTGCGCGATATTTTGTAAGAAAGTGCTGGCGATCCTGAAATCCTAAAGTAGCCAGTTCTCTCAAAACAGAAATTTGTAGACTTTTGACGTAAATCGTATATTTGTCATCATTATTGTCAAATGTCTCACGGTATTATGACCCATGTATCGTCATGCCCGTAAGCGCCAACACGCAAATTTATACCGATTGTTAAAGCTTGCAACCATACGCCAAAAAATCATTGTCGCGCCCGCCCCCCAAGACGCCTGCACGTATGCGATAGAAAGTACACTGGAAGGTAGGGAGAGCTGCTGCAGGCCAGTTGAGTGACTTAAGGCTGTCATCAGCTGCACTGGTTTAGAATTAATCGCCTTGACACTAGTTAAATATGATATTACACTCTACTCTAAATTGCTGCTGCGACATCTCCGATAGCGTCCACTGTTGCTGAGTAATCTACACTTACGGTCTTGCGATCGTCCTCGATCTGCGATCCTACATGTCGTGTGCTCGCGCTATTTACGCACAAATGGGGATCCCAAGATTCCTTTTTGCTCAGGCGACGAAGTCTTTCCAGCCGCTTGATTACCGCTGAAGTTGTTTCATCCACGTTTACGATCAATGATACCCTTATGCGCCTAAAAACGAACCTTCCCGCAGGCGCAAGGCGCTCATCTATTCTCGTACCGAGTCATCAGCACGTGCGTGCACCGCCCGCGCTGGTACATGCATGCTGTAAAAAATCGCTGGCTCTTACCGCCCTTGATTTGACTGCCAAAGAGATGACAGCGAGCATACCGATATGCAGGTATACGTAATTTTTGTAGATAGTATTTTAAATGGCAGACTCGGTTAGACAATGAGTCAGTAGGAATACAGAAATGGTGCACGTCTCCATATTTAGCCTACCTCATTTCACAGCCCGGGGCCAAATTTGATACTGACAAATGCCACTGGATTCCAACTATAAAAACCTGAAAATGCAAGCTGTGTGGAACTGTTGACATCACAGGAAGGTTTGCCAAATACGCAGACATTGCTGTTATGTAACGGAAATTCGACTGCCCGAAGTCCCACACTGATTTGCTCTTGAAATAGCCCCAATGCCTATGCATGTGCATTTCTGCAGAATATTGCGGAAAGCTGAGAATTTAGCTCAGACATGTTGATTGTTACTTGGACGCGCCGACCAGATTCCAACCACGCAGCACCGCAGCTCGAGCTGAGTTTTGCGATGCGAACGCGGATGCAGGTGCGCCGCCGGCCGCCGCGGCGCAATCGAACAGTAGCTGGAATGCATTGCTCCCTAGATACGCCCAGGAAAGAGTGATATTTCTGTTCAAGCAAATACGTATTGTGTACGCAATCAAAACACACAATATGCGTCCAGGGAAACAAGGCAGAATGTATCAGCACTATAGCAGCTATACGATGTTAGTGCCAGTCCTGTTGCTTCCTTCTACAGCACGTCCGACACGGTCAAGCTGTGTAGTTTGTATTGCGTTCCCTTGCAAGCTGCCATTCAGCACTCACGTCCAAGGCCCCTCCCGCCAGCCCTGACCGCCACTCGGGTCGGTCACTGTCCGAGGCACTGCACGTGACCACCCAACGGACCAATCAGGGCCGGCCGGCTGCATCAAAGCCCTGCCGCTGGCCTTGTCGTCCGTCGCAAGCTCGTACGGTGGTCAGTCCTTTGTCGCACAAACCGGTAACACGACTCGGCGAGCTGCACCCGCCCCGGTCCAGAGCCTGTGACAGTTCCAGGGGAGAGGCGCGGCTCGCTGCGCAGCGCTCCATCGGTGGCCGATCGGGTACGTGGCCTCAGTGCGACACCGGGCAGCGGCAGCCTGCTCCTATACGCACGGCAGCACCTCGCCTCGTAGTGCGAGTGGGGAGACGCCAGCAATACCGCCGTGGGAGCGGTATGCTGCTGCTGTGCTGCGCCGCCGACGGTGTTGGCAAGCAATAAGCTAAAACCTGTTACTGCAGCTATGAATCCACGGATTTGTCTTAGGCTTGATCCGCACCAGCGGATGCAATGTTCCGTCAGCGCTCAACATCAAATCGAGGGACGTTTGGAATGAGTGGAATGGAAGGCGTGAGGGAAATGAGAGAGATATATAAATGGAAGAAAAATGAATATGCCCGGAATGCATGTATGCTTGAAATGCATAGTGTGAGTTGAGCAAACAACAGATGACATCAGTAAAACATTACAGATCCCTGAAGTGGAATGTAGTGAATAAAATCACAGAAGTATTCAATTAACTGAAAACTGACAGGTTACATTGAATGAAACAACACGAAGCAAAAGGATTTAGCTTTTCTCTGTGACGCTCTTCCACGGTTTTTAAAGCGATCTTAACCCGTTATTCCACAGCAAAGACAAGCATGCAAATATCTCTCGAATATAAGGCTCTGCCTATGCCATTAAGCTTCAGCACCTACAGCATCGTTAATATGTTAGCTGTTATGTATACGTTGACAATGTTTCCCCCCGGGAACCATACTCGACATTGCACAATAGTGCTCTTCATGTTCACATTGTATTCCTTTCCGGGCTGGCTAACCTGCGATGTGTGCGGATTAGGTTGCAAACGCTGCTGAATTGGTCCAATATTGGCGGCAGAGTCGGTACATATGCTGTAGGCATTTGGCATAACCTGACTTTATCAAGAAAAGGTATGCATTCATGTAATGGCAGTGTTTCATGCATGCTGAATCAAACCGTCATTATAACGCTATCTGACTGAGCATTTTATGCGTTACTTGAAATGCCCACGTGGTCCCGGACGTTTTCTGTAGCCCCCATTAATACGCTGTTTGCGCAACAAATGCATATTTTTGTTGTATATTTTTTTGGAAATATCACAAGAGCATCGAGCGTTTCAAATAACACTGAACTAAACCTATATAATGTTGTTTTTATGGCCGACAGTGTACACATTTTGTGTTTTGTTTTGTATTTTTATTTACTTTTCATGTTTAATTCCATGATCGCCGTTGTTCATTGCGCTTTTAGATTGCGCTTTCAGCAGCGCACCAAGCTGGAATGTTTTGTTTATGCCTCACACGTGCAGCTGATGAACGCTGCCCTGGAAACGAGGACTGATCGCGGCAGGTCCTCGGCGAACTCCTGACATTCTGATCCCCGTTGCTGGCCGCGGTGACTGCTGGTGCACGCGCGGATGTGCCGGCACTCCCTGGAAACCTTAACATTGATTGGACTTTTATGTAATCGCGCACTTGAAAATGGTATTATCCTTTGAGGCGAAAGTACAGTGGACAACAGCGATCATTCAATCAGACATCAAAATGGCTAAACAACATTCTCTAAGCCAGGTTTAGTCAGGCTTAAATGAAAACGTACAATGAATGTTTTTTGGCACTCATAACATGCCTACAAGTGATAAATATCCGTGAGGTGAATGGCGTAGTAATGGTGCTATGGTGCTTACGGGCAGCTTCCGCGACCTCGTCTGCATTTCAAGTAACTCCTCAAATTGCCAGTCAGGTAGCGCAATAACGAAAATTTCGCGGTGGTTACATGAAACGCCGGCAACGCACGTAATACCTTGTCTCCTGGAAGGAACGGATCACTTTAAACGTCTACGATATACACACCACCGAGCGCGTCGTTGGATCCTCTGTCAGATGCATTTTGGCAATTTAAAGCTGTGACAAATCATCCGGTGTCATAGGGGGGACAGTTCTGTTTCGATGCTGCACATAGTGCGTGACACGCATCAAGTGCCTTTAGCAGCCCCTTTTCTTTCATTTGATGTGTCTATTTAGCATGTTTAGCGGATTACAGCGAATGCCTCTTGGTCTGGAGGCATGACTACGGTTTCGTTCTATCGAATGGAAGGAGGACTACCCGCCAGTGGAGCCGTCCACCATCTTCGCTGCCGACACGCAGCTCAGACAGGCTGGTGCGTGCGGCTGGCCTCAATCACGGCAGTCAGCGCCGGCGGGCGTTTATCACGCGGCGTTTCATAAATGTAACGGCAACCGATTAACCAGGGGCCCGGCCCCGCGAGAGCGGCCGGAAGCGGTCAGCACTTGCGCCGGCTGGATCAATCGGACGCCCACCACGGCCGGGCTCGCGGCGAGGTGACCCCGCCGAGCCGCCCCCTCCCCTGCGGCATGATGGGACCAACAGGCTGACGGTGAGCCGCGCGGGAGAGGCGCAGGTGGCGACCGGACGGCGGAGGCCGCCCGTTCGGCACCGGACGCCTGGTCGACCGCACCGGCGGGGCTTGGCTTGAGCCTTCGCTGCGGTCTACCCACGCATGTTCTGTCTCATATGCTCCTGGCTGGGCTACTTACGTCCCCTGTAACCACCGCCATCATTTCCGCCCAGCCACCCTGCTAGCGAACTTCATGGTCCGTTACGCAAGTCATTTGCCTTACTTTGGAATGGAATCGGTTGATGTGCGTGATTCCGGAATCTTAGTAACTCACACGCAACTTAAGGCCAACCAGGCGAGCACAACTTGCACTCCGTCAACGCGACGACTTAATTGGGGAGAACACCCGTTGATGACCGGCACGTTACCGAATATGAACCGAGCTTTTGCCAAATGGGATTCATTACGTTGCGAAATAGCATGGCGCCATGCATATCGTTGGATGAGCCAAAGCTTGGTTAGTTACCACCAGTCTGTTTGTGGGCATGTATGTCCCAGCTGTGAATTATACTTCTTCATCATGCGCGCACTGTATATTGTGCACACTGCGGTGAATCATACGGATTCAAGAAACTAACGTTCGTGCAACATTAGCTGTAGCTTCGGACGGCTCGCCTGTGCAGAAAGGGGAGAGCTGCTGTGAAATTTGCCAAATAAAAGACGAGCGGGTTGAGTGGGAAATGCGGTTTGGAAGCGGCCACACCAATACCTGTTAAAAGGTTATTACAAGCGTATGCGGGCTTGCTCCCCAAAGCGACAGAGCTGACTCCTTTAGATTGCATTTCGGCCTGTTACGTTCCATGGAAGATTTGTGGTTGCGTTAAAGCGGAGTGCATTTATCATCATGCATACGATTTCCTGGTTCATCTGACTTCTGCATACCGAGATGCCTGACGGGAACTTGATGCCACGCATGCTTTGTAAACAATGCAAATATTTGTGCCATGACCATCGGACAAACGTAATTTGGATTATTAACGCTATTCAAGCTTCCAATAACTCGGATTATATAAGCTTCATCTTTGACAGGTCAAAATTGCACATAACACAACATATTTCCTGTATCTGGTAAATGACAACTACCAAGTCACAACAACGCGAGAAACGGCATCCACGCCCGTACGATTAGCCGTTCCAAATTAATAATATTTGAATACACGTGAAATACCTGGACATGTCTAGCGAGGTCACGGGGTCGATGTACGAGGTCATGCAAGGTCACGGGGTCTTAAAATGTACTGCAACAATAGCCATGATGAAGATACCATGCACTTAAGAGCAAGACTGAACAAGCGCGCTCATGTTGCACTAGACACATATTGCAGCTGCAATCAAAGGCGATGGCGGATGTTGCATACAGGCGTAAAAATTGACGGCTATGCCCTTGCTCGAATCTGGAAGGTCAGTGCCGTTTTAGTGAAGTGAAGTGATTTAGTGACAACACGCTATTACTGAAGCGTGTTGCAGAATGCGTTATAAAAAAGAGCACGTTCGCACTGACCACGGCGCACACATGCCTATCGGTACTCATCTGCTTTACACTTGGCTGAGCCACAGTGATCCGAGCCCAAGAAATTCGCTACGTTCGGTCGCCTAGTGCTTGTCTGAACGATGTTGGTGTGGTGGATCTTAACAGCAAACTCTTGTGCAAATGCAGGTGCTATAAATCCCAAATCAAAGAACAGCTGGATATGTTTGACCCAGGTTGACCGCTGATGACCTGGCCCCTCGCTCTCCGACACACAAGCCTGGCATCACGGACGGCCGAATCGATGATATGTGTGATACAAAAAGTGGCACGTCCCAATTGTCAACAAGTGTACTGTGATGTCGACTTAGCAAGAAATCTGACTGGCACAACCTTCACCATTGCGTCATACGTCAAGAGTTATGCAGACAGAAGTGCTGAAAAAATTGATAGGATCGGTAACAATGTCATTGAGAGTTACCAAAACAACAGCATGTTTTCTTTCATGTTTGCGCAGTTCTCAAGAAAAACCTCCGGGAGGGGGGTACTAGCCCCATCGTTGGGTTATGTTACGCATGGATGGGAGTGCTTTTGATAGTGCGTAACTGAAACGTAACAAAGACAGGACGATTGTGGACAGCGTGACGTTACGTTTAAGTGTTGTGG
>NW_023596576.1:22542122-22564810 GCF_011947565.3 Pollicipes pollicipes | reverse complement strand
TGGCACAAAGTGAGGATATTCACCTTCTTGTCTATAATGAGGCTCGTTCATGTAGGCATCCACAGGTACTCCTCCGCCCACAAAACCATGCATGTTCACGTGTTGCGCATTGGTTGCGCAGGGTGTTAGCGCAACTGCACAAAAAGCAGTTTCGAATGTCCGCGGGTGGCCGCGCTGTCAACAACTTCACGCATGTGGCGTAAAAACTGTTCTAAGCGTGGTCAGCGCACCACCGCGACGCCCCCTGGGTACATTACTGAAGTGGACGGGAAGGCCCCGCCGACGCCAAGTTTGAACACACAAAAACAAATTGGCATGATGAGAGATGTATATGACAAGTTTTCGGGATTTCCTCGCAGTTTGCAAGTAACGTGCGTCCTCCGCAGTTGATGCGACTGGAAATGTCTCCACAGTTACTCTGGTTGACTTGATAACGGTCGTTCAGCTGTGGTGGGTCAAACAAGACGGATGGCTTCCAGAACCACTTTTGCCTGCGTTTTACTGTGTTTTCAACTGGAACCCAATCAAAGTCATTGACCGATAAGAATAGGCCACGACGTGGGCGTTGCGGTCATCGTGGATGATGCCCCCTCCCCACCCCCTCTTGACAGTCGTGTGACACCCCACTGACGCCCAGTGACACGCCGTTGGCACCCCGCTAACTCCCGGTCTCCGTCCCGGCAGGCGCGGCTGAGTGACGCCGCCTCACTTGTCCAGCTGGTCCGCGGCTGCATGCGCGCCGCCGCCAGCCTCAGCGTGCCGCTCGAGGTCAAGGTCAAGCAGGGCACCGCCTGGGATCAGCTGACAGAGGTGGCCGAGTGAAACACCGTAAGTGGCCGGGAGGCGTGAGGCGTCAGAAAGTCTCGCGGTTGTCTGCGCCGGTTCGCGCTGGAGGGACGTCCGACCGCCGCTGGCCGGGCGTCTTCGCCCTTGCCTGTCTCGGCTTGAGGCGGGTCGGGTCCGATACGCCACGCACGGCTGGCGCCTTGTCAGTCGACTGAGACTGCTCGGGCGCCGCCGAGAAATCCCTCCGACACTTCCAAGTGCGTGGTACCCACCAGACGGGCTGGTTCGCGGCCGCGCGCGCTCACGCTAGCCTCGCCGTGCCGCTCGGCGTCAAGGTTAAACAGGACCGAGGTGGGGTCGTTGATCGGGTCAGTACGAGGCGCACTCAGTCACGCTCGTATGTTAGCTCCAAGTTTGCGACCGGATGCGGGCACGTGCAAAGTGCACTCCCTCATTCGTAGCTGGGGCATTGCGTGGTACTCCGAGCAGGTGCGATGAAAGCCGCGTGACGGGGTGATAGCGTGTCTGCCTGATGTGACGGTATCAGACTACCACATCCTCATACGATCGCAACTATCAACGCAACCCGAGCAGTTGCGTGCCGATCACCATGTGAACAACACCTAAGAGAGTGAATCACACCTCAGAGCGTTGGCAGATGTGGCACGACGTCCCAGTGGACACGCTTAATTGGAAATGGCCCTACCTTATCGTGTTCTCGTTTTTTTTTCAACTGGGAAGATATTTTGTCCGCGAATGTAGGACTGAGGCTGTGACGCATGCTTTTTATATTGTTTGCTCTTGTCTTGTCTAATATCTCCTGTGTATTAAACAGTTCTGGACAGAGGAAGAAGAACCCCAAAACATGCATGCAGTCATTTGTATTGTGATGTCAGCAGAACCCGCGGCTGCCTCCAATTACGCCGGCAAAACACCTGCTTGCATAACTCGTTTATCAAGGTGGCGGGCGCCTGCGAGCAATGCATGCGTAGTGGGCCCAGATATGAGCAGGCCGGTCCAGCTCTTCTGCCCGACGGCCAACGATCTGAATATCAGATAAGGAGACCAACACAACCAAACGCCACAGGCAGGCTTTGCTCATTTGGCAAGTGGTGCAGGATCGCGACCGCGAGTAGGCCAGCATCGAATTCTAGGCGGCGACGAGTTACGAACGTCGCGTCAGTTGCCCGCAAACCAAGCCTGGAGAGTGAAAGTTTTTGCCTTTCACAGTCTTGGGGTCGTGGCATTAGCCCCGTGAATGCGCCGATGGAGTTGCCAATCCAATAAAAGATCATCGGATTATTTACGAAAGTAATTTAAGCGACAGGCTGTGGCAACTGCCATTGCAAGCTTTTAAAGGAAGCCAGAGGAGGAAGACAATTACATGTCATTCCTTGCTCTAAACGGAGCATTAGACAGAAAACAGCCCTCCCCCTCTACCGCCACCGCTGCCGTCAACCACCACCACCACCACTATCCGGTCGCTCCTGACCGGATACATTGTGCTTAGCACCCCAGCCCGCTCCCCGGCGGCCGCCCTTCGGCGAGCCGGCGCTGTCAGGGCGCCGCGTCCGGCACCAGCGGCGCCGTGCAGCGCGGTGTCACGCCGACCGCCGTCGGCCGCCCGCCCTTCCCGTCGCAGCCCGCCTCGTTAGAGGCTGGCAGATGACAGGATTTGGCGGCGCCATTCCTGCGCCCTGCCGCCGCCGGGCCGCGCTCGGCCGGTCGCCGGCCGCGACCGGTGGCGGCGGCCGCGGCGCCGACGGGCGAAGCGCCGCCAGGGCACGGCCCTGTCGGCTGGAGCTGGGGTCGGACCGAGGGGGCTCAGAGCCGGCCTCGGGCGGACGGAATGTCCGAGGTAGGCGGGCCAAGCGGCTGCTCGTCGCCGACTGAGACCAGCTGGAGGTCGGAGATCAGGACGGGCCGGCCTCGGTGGGATCGTGTGGGAGTGGGTCAACCGCGAGCAGCAATGTTACACGGATACTGGCGCTGCTGAAGTGTGGGTGACCTTTGACGAAGCGCGGTCTCTGTGGCCTTTGAAGTTATCAATACCATGCACCAGAAGATGATCAGGAACGTCTCTGCGTTCGACATTCTCGGATTGCGGAGAGCGTGCAGACGGATTCCGCATGCCATGGCAACATTTATGGCGCTGTGGCACCCGACGTCTTTCTTGCGCTCCATACTTGTTCCATTCTGTGGCCACTGGATGCCTTCTGGCGGACGACCCACATGTGCATGGTGGTGCTGCGTCCAATCCTAACGCTGTCTTGGGTACATTAATGCATGAATAGCGGGTATGGGCTAGCTATGAGCACGGGACACTCGATGATATTTGTTTTTTCATGCGCACGCACGGCCAGGTATGCTCGACAAGAATGATAGAAGTTGAGATAGCGTTCGTGCATTTTTGGAGACAATGTGTTTTGCTTGCGGAATGCATCTTTTGACAGTGAATTAGCTGCCATTTGTGTGTTTATATATTTGCCGTCATCCCATTGGTTTCAGGATGTGTGGACAGTATGCTCTACGAGTAAGTCCGACGTTTATACCCCATTCATCCATGGGACAGATACAGAAACGAGCCAGACCATATGTGAGCCAAAGACCATCGGCATTCGTCCTGCCAGTGCATGCACATGTCTTCCAGTCTGGCGCGCCGCAGTCATCTTCGCTTCTCGGTTCCAGGCTAATCCAGTGACGTCATCACCAGGGTGCGATGACGTCACTCAACGAGAGCGCGGTCGTCGCGTCCGACGGCTCTATGGGCCTGGGCACGCAGATCTTCGTGGGCACCTTCCTCTCCATCATCATCGTGATGGCCGTGTCGGGCAACATCCTGGTGTGCGTGGCCGTGCTGACGGACCGCAACCTGCGCAAGGTCGGCAACCTCTACATCGTGTCGCTCAGCTTCGCCGACACCACGCTGGCCGGCCTGGTGATGACGTTCGCGCTCGCCAACGACCTGCTCGAGTACTGGCCGTTCGGCAGGCAGTTCTGCGACGTCTGGATCGCCTTCGACGTCATGTGCAGCACGGCCAGCATCCTCAACCTGTGCGCCATCTCGCTGGACCGTTACATCCACATCAAGGACCCTCTGCGCTACGGTCGGCTCGTCACCAAGCGGGTGGTGTCGCTGAGCATCGGCGTCATCTGGACGATGGCAGTGCTGGTGTCGTTCGTGCCGATCTCGCTGGACCTGCACCGGCCACCGCCGCCGCGGCCGCCGCCGGTGGACGAGCGCGGCCTGCCGCAGTGCGCGCTGGATCTCAGTCCGCTGTATGCCGTGGTGAGCAGCTCCATCAGCTTCTACATGCCGTGTATGGTCATGCTGGCTATTTACAGCAAGCTCTACCTTTACGCCAAGCGTCACGTGGAGAGCATCAAAGCGCTGAGCAAGCCGGTGACGTTCGGCACCATTGACGGCGTGGCGCCGCCGCCCGCCTGCAATCGCTGTCACGTGTCAGAGGGCAAGGCGGCCACCACCGTCGGCATCATCGTGGGCGTCTTCCTCGTGTGCTACGTGCCCTTCTTCTGCGTCAACATCGTGGCGGCCTTCTGCAAGACGTGCATTCCGCGGCTCGCCTTCCAGACGCTCTCTTGGTTCGGCTACAGCAACAGCAGCTTCAACCCCATCATCTACTCCATCTTCAACGTGGAGTTCCGGGAGGCGTTCGCGCGCATCCTGGCCAAGGTGCGGCGCGCGTGCGTGCGCCTGTGTCAGCGGGCAAGCGCTCCTGCCAGGCCGCGCCAGGCGTCTCACTGTAAGTCGGCCACGTCACTGAGCCGCCTGAGCACGGGCACGTGCCGGCGCAGGCGGCCGAGGTCGACGCGCCGCTGGTGGAGCGCGTGTCGGCCATGTGACGGGGCGCTGCTGCCGCCCACCCGCCGGCCGCTGCTGAACTCATGATCTGACGGCGCGTCCGGCTTCGGCGCGGGCGGAGCGGCGCTCCCGAGCGGGCCGGCTCGTCTGGCGGAGCTACGCGAGGCAACGGCTGATCCGACCCGAGTGGTGGGACAGACGGTGGTCCCACCGAGGCGGGGGGAGGGGGGGGGGGGGCTCGAGCGTATGCCCTGGCGGCGGCAGAAACGTGATATGGCCGTTGGTGGCATGATGATGCGCTCCTGAATCGGGGCTGACTGCGCGGTCATCGCAGCGTGTTTGTCGACGTTCCGTGGAGCTTGATGTCCGTGTGCCCTTGCCCGTCGCCCTGGCCTCTGGCCGGCCGAGCCGACCTCAGGTCGCCCTCCGGCGCTGGCGGCGACTCGGCCTGGGGCTCCCCTCCCTATGATGTTTCTGCGGCCGTGTGAATGTCGATTGCCACTGGCGATACCACGCGCCCGCCGTTGTTATGATCGGTGCTTGCTGCGTCCCATGATCCGCCACATGGGCCTTGCGTCCTGTGCGTGCCCGGTAGCCCCCTCCTGGGGCATGTTTCCCTGAAACTTGTTGTTGCGTGTTGCGTGTCCGGAGGATGTGTACACGACTGCTCGTATGTTTGCGCTGGGGGTGGAGCGCCGGTTGCATGGTTGGACCCAGCTTTGTAATTAAAAATCCACCGATGCAAACACAAATATAAGTTTCATTAAACGGCCTTATTAGGTTTGCGTCGAACGAGCGAGACTACAGCTTACAACGGGTGAACTCAGTCGTGTCGCGGCCCAAGAGGGAGTCGAACCAGCGCTCTCTGGGAGCTGCTGATGTCGTGCCGCGGCAACATAAAGCGGCATGGCGTGGGGTTTGCTGTACGTTTGAAGTCGCACGGAGCGGGGTGTCACGAGGCTTTAGTCGGATTTTTGACAATCGCTGGAGAATGAGCACTAGATTTAGGACTTGGTGATCCTCATGGTATCAACCAGCGCCGTTGATAAGACCAGTGCATGGCTCTCGCAGTGGAGCGACTAACCACCTCCCAGCCTGAAACCTTTCTCGGTGGCTGGGATAACCGCAAGAGCTTAGCTAACTCATGTCATTTGATCGTATCTTGGTCGCTTGCAGTTAACGGTAGGAACCCAGGCCCGCTGCGTTCACAGGCCGGATCTCATATGCATGCCTCAAGAGCCTTTTAAACGGCGCTAAGACCGTCCAATTTACCATTTACACGTTGCGATGCCACTGGGCTTTTTCGTGACAGAAAAAAGCTTTTTGCTGACACCCGTACCGTCTTTGGTGCAAGTTAACATCCGGGATGGCCTCGTACACGCCTTTCCTCGTCTTGCGCTCATTCATCGTGCGAGAGCTACCAAACAACAAAAAAGCTGAGGACAGCGGCAAAATCTGAGGTCGTCTGTGCTGACAAAAATCGGACCCTTTCGTTCAGAATGCGGGCCGCTTGACTTTTTTACGATCCCCGATCGTTTGTAACCCTAGCGATTTTGTAAGTCCCGTTCCTTCGCAGTCACTGCCTGGCAGCCTTCGGACACTTGATCGCTTTGACAACAAACTGCTTGCTAGTTCTAACCTCCCCGCGGCGAACGAACTCCTGATATAATACGGCACACAGATTCTTTTGGAAAAGCGGAGTGGGTCGGAGCTGACATGTCTTTAAACCCATTAAGTTCATAAGCCTAACGATATTTCCAGTGGCTTCAAATGAGCAAATGCAAAATTTAATCTAGTTCCTGTACCCCCTAAACGTTAATTTATCTAGTTCCTGTATACCCGCTGAAGCTTAACGGAGATACTTGTTCATGTGAATTGTCCATGCAAACATTTTTATATGCAACGAAATGTTATTCCATGTAGCATCGCACCAGCCTGCCAACCATTGTTGTGTTTTTCCATTTGATCTTTCGGTGTCAGAAACTACAGAGCTCACCACTGAAAAAGTGTTGTGGTGGTTAAGCGCATTACAAGCTTGATTGCTTTAGGATTAAGATGAGCAGACCGGCAAATAAATACAGCGACAGGCATTGATCTTGAATCGGGTTTGAAGGCGCGTTAACTGTTGTCTAAAATGGGTTATACTCTTGAGATGCGTGATGTCCTATTCGTTTTCTAATTCGAACATGCGCGTGAACTACTCCTGAGTGTTTGTGTGTGGTTTCAAAAAAATGTACTGGATTCATAAAAAAGGTTCCGTGGTTGGTTCAGAATAATCGCTGTCCTAAATATGTGCTGAAAATACATTGTTGACATCAACGACGTCGTCGTTGATGCATCTGGCCATTTGCGTGCTGATTCGTATTTGTTCGATGGCACATTAGCACTGGCGTCAACAACGCATTAGTCGGTTGGATGGTCTTAGCAACGACCGCATTGTCATGGATTTTGTCAATTAACCAGCGAACGCCGGATTAACCATAATATGGAGAAGAAGCTATGATAAAGATTAAGTTGCATAACAAAGATTGAACTTGGGAACTTACACTATATCTCATATGACATAGAACATTTAGCAATAACCAAAAGGCACTGTATCAAATAACACTGTGATCTCGCTGTTCTCTTGGCTGTAATTGGAGCGTTACAACGTACTCGGCAGCAAAGGCTCTGTGGCGCCGCCTGCCTCTTATCCTGGCAGGAAGAGCGGGCATCGCGGGGACCGGATCCCGTACCTCTTGTTTCCTAGACACCGGTAAAACGCGCTAATGGAACAGTACTCCATGCTCTCGAATCACGGAGGAGCATGGCTTATTGACGCCAAAAGAGCTAATGCACCTTTACCATGTCCAAATTGTCAATTCCATATTATTTTCTGAAGAAATCACCATCAGGAAACCCATTTTGCAGCGCTTAATGGTGGCGAGAAATGATTCAAATGCATTCATATAATTCAGTTATGCATAGGGTGTACGGCACAGATTTACTTCAGCATGGGATAAGAAACGGCTCAGAATGAGGCAGAACTTCGGGCCGGTTACCCCGCGGCCATCCGTATTGCAAGTGGTGTGCACTAGCGACCGCCGCGGGTGGGCTTTGGCATATCCAACCCTGCTAATATTTGCACGAAGAACCCTCCGTTTTGTAAAGTGCTTCGAGGTTGATTGGTTTGCCTTGGTGGATTCGTCTCACATTGCGAGTCTACAAAGCAATCATGACGTCTGGGTCCCAACCCATCACTCAGACAGTGGGAGTGCGGTCCATAATTGGCTTACAGTCGTTCAACCATACGCACCTGCAGCATCATTTTGAACACAGTAACCCTGTAGTTACGAAGCGTCGACAGTATTTCGCAAAATGGTTTCGCTCCAGCCCTGCATCTGCATTTTTTCTTTTTTGTATCTCAGATGATATCCTAAAACTGCCTACAGATGCAGACGTTAAGCCGGTCATGTGGGTATCCGGTGCAAAATATTTATTTTAGCCAGCTAATGCTGCCCGGCGCAAGGCAACGGAAATGAATTTGATAAAACTCGCGCTCATAGAAGCGAGCATGCCAACGGCACACAGGTATGCGGACCACGGTAGTGCACACGTACTTGGAGATGGATAATCGATCGGTGTTTACCGCCGCAACAGTGGATCCATTAACACCGCCGTAGCAGGAGATCCCCTGGCACCGCCGCAACAGGGGATCCCTTGGCACCGCCGCAACAGGGAATCCCTTGGTACTCCCGCAACAGGGGATCCATTGGCACCGCCGTAATAGCAGATCCCTTGGCACCGCCGCAACAGAGGATCCCTTGGCACCTCCGCAACAGGGGATCCATTGGCACCGCCGCAACAGGGAATCCCTTGGCATCGTCGCGAATCGTGGCATCGTGGTCACGGGGAATTCCTTTTCACAGCCGAAACAGCGGCACTGGCTGCTCATCGGTCACGACCAGAGACGATAGATACAGATGCATTTGAGTTGAAATGGGGGGAGGGGGCAGAACATTCAATCAGTAATTTAAATTCAACACGCCCTTAATTACAAACTTGTAATAAAGGGCTAGGTAAGTTGGAATAAGCTGACACTTGCGCCCGTCATTCTGACCACGGAGTTGCATATATATTAAGGTCCAGCGGTAGAATGCCGCCCCCTTGTATAAATCTAACGCGACTTTGTTCATATGTGTGTTTTTTAATACTCCGGAAAAATCCGAATTAAAACAAATAAAAGCAGAATTGTATGCACGCAAAATAAGTAACCA
Source organism: Pollicipes pollicipes (assembly GCF_011947565.3). Taxonomy (NCBI): domain Eukaryota; kingdom Metazoa; phylum Arthropoda; class Thecostraca; order Pollicipedomorpha; family Pollicipedidae; genus Pollicipes; species Pollicipes pollicipes. The sequence goes on along the minus strand of NW_023596576.1, from coordinate 22,555,945 downwards.
CGCGTTTTTACTAAATGGCGTGGCTTGCCAAAGTTTTCCTTTTATACTTATCAGATTATCATGCATTGTGTATTAAACTCGAAGAGAAGCAAAGTGAGATCAGGATGCGAGACGCCGAAAAGTCTTGAGAGGAAGGGCAAGGCGATGGGTTGGTGCCTGGCTGATGAGACACTGACGAGAATGACAAACAGGCCGGGCATCAAGGTGAGAGCGTTCAATAGCATATGGGACTGCACAACGATCATGATAAAGTGGAGGGGGCATCACCTTCTGTACGAAGCAACGTGTGAGCTTGACGTGTCCGAAGCAAAGGCGTGCCAGCACTCGCGTCCGACACGAAAACGTCCCAGCACTCCTGTGGGTCGCAAGTAAGGTGACAGTGTTCCGGGTTTTGGTAAGAGTCGATGTGATGTTTAGCGTTGGGCGTTGAGGGCATGAAACAGTGACAGAAAGTACGTGAAGACGATAGATTGTTACGAGTTGGAGCCACACGAAACAAGCTGTCGCGCCTGATTGGAGCAAGAATTGCCATCAGTTCAGCAAGGTCACCGTAGCGGAAGTCGGAAGTGCGAAATGATAGTTGGCATTGGGGCGTGCGGAAGGCGGCTCCAGTTTTGTCGTCCTGCCTGGAGCGATCGGTATGGCATAACTAGTGCCGTCCGCGAATGTGTTTGAAGTCTTCAAAGTAAGGCATTAATTCAGTGCAAGTTATCTTATTGTTTGTTCCAAACACGAGAGGAAGTAGCAATCGGTGGTCGAAGCAAGCACGCGCTCTAACCTGGGCGGTGTTCCCCTTTACCAACAGCTGTCCACATAGATAAGACAGCAGTATTAGCTTTATTCCTCAGAAAAATTAGGAGAATGGAAATATAGTTGGTTGATATTTCGGCAGCATACCTTTATGGAAACAATAGCAGAAGCAAAACAATAGCACTTCTGCTATTGTTTCGATAAAGGCATCTTGCCGAAATATCGACCAAACTACATCTCCATTCTCCTGGTTTCTCTGAGGAATAAGGCTAATACTACTGTCTGATCTATGTGAATAAAGTTCCTCACTAATGCATTGAACAACTTAGGTAACAGCTGGCCACAAGTTGCAACCTATGACGTCGGCGGTAAGTGCGTGACGTCAGCTCCCACGACTTAGAGGATAGTCCCTTATGTATGACGTAGGTACTTGCGACGTCATAGGTAGCAACTCAAGTAGGCACTTTGCCGATGGGGAACATGGCCCTGGCGTTTGCAGAGTGCCAATGCTACGGATGCCAAAAGAACTACGGGCATGTTGCGCTCGCAACGCTATGGTGGAGTATCGCTCCAGTGATGGTGAGAGATGTGTGTGTATGTGTGTGTGTGTGTGTGTGTGTGTGTGTGTGTGTGTGTGTGGTGTGTGTGTGTGTGTGTATGCGCGCGCGTGCGTGTGTGTGTGTGTGTGCGTATGTGCATGTGCGTGTGCATGTGTGTGCGTGTGTGTGTGTGTGTGTGTGTGGTGTGTGTGTGTGTGTGTGCATGTGCGTATGCGCGCGTGCGTGCGTGTGTGAGTGTGTGTGTGTGTGTGCGTGTGTGCATGTGCGTGTCGGGGGAGGAAAGGGGGGGGGGCGTGTCGTTACGCTGGTTAGTTTAGCTCCTGTGGTATTGTTGTGGTAAGGACTTACACGGATATTGTATTTAGTCAACTGATGATTGCGGCGGTCGAAGAGGCTTAGAATATTTGTCTCTACGAGTCGATTTTGCACACGAAGCCCCCTTAATGATCCCGAGGCCGTTGTCTTAGATGGTCTCGAGGGGATACTTGTTTGGTAGAGATATCATCAAACATAAGCTCTTTGTATCGCGAGACCGGTTGGATCAACGAAGCGTGGGGACGAATCAAGGCTCGTTGGGCGGCACCCCACTTGCGCCCGCTGGCATGTTTAATTATGCTTAACCGACGGGCGCATCTCTCATGGATGTCGTAATGGGCATCTAATGTAAGGCGGTGATCTTACGCAACGCCGACGCCTCTAAATTCGGGGACTATGGTGATTGTTTCGCTATTGATCGCTTAAGAGGCTATAGGGTTCCAATAGCGCCGTTGATGAGAGATATTACTGTGGCTGATTTGGTGGGGTATATCTCGAAGCCGCAATGGTCGCACCACGCTTTGGCATGGTCGAGTCCATGTTGTGAAATAGGGGTTACATGATCGGCGCTAAGATGCGAGATACATATCACCAGTTCGTCGGCGTAAGACGATGTTTGATCTTGGAAGCCGCCGAAGTCGGCGTTTCCGCTGGTGCAGGGCGCCTCCCCATATTGTCAGCTGTTTTGGAGGAAACAGCAACACCAGACACAGCTACTTTGCAGGACTGTTTTAAAAGGATCAAAAGTATGAATCCTTCGGAGGCTTCGGAGCTAACCACAATGTTGTGTGTTTTCATTTTGAGATACTCGGGATGTCTGTTCTGTTAGGAGCATTCTACGAACTAAATTTTCGTTCTTCGGATTGAATTTTCGGTCCAGTTTAAACCGGCTAGTCCAGGTCCAATCCGCCTGCCAACCCGCTTTTACCAGATTTTTCAATCAAATGCGGTCCGGTTCTCCTTACCAGAAACAATGTATCAAACGACGCCGTGCCAATCCGTTTCAACGACTGGCACGGCGTCATTTGATCCGTCATCCGATCATATCAAATGTCATTTCATCCTATCCGTATCAACGATTTAAATTTTTGAAAGCAATTTTGGTTGATCTGAGTTTTTCAGATTTAACAAATTTTGATGAAATGAATCTGGCTGCTCAGGAATTAAGCGTTAAGGGCTGTGCGTTTGTTTGGTTTTTCCAGGCACGAAATTAAGTAGCCACTAGCGTGGATTACGATTTCAATTAAGGCGGTAATCAATCGGGAGCAGTGGATTCAAGTGAGCCTGGTTGTCTAGCTGGTGTGGCCAAAAACGAGAAGCAGATGGCGGTAGCAATGGCGGATATAACTGATTTGTATTTTGAGGTGGATCGGACTGGGCTGTATTCTTGGTTGTGCGAGAACGAGTTGGTGGATGAATTTGATTTTGGGCCAGCCGGACCGCACTGTACCGGAGCTCAAAAGCTCAATCCCTTAAGGTCCCCTCAGCGCGTCCAGACCGAGCACCTTCCAATAAATTCGGTTCGTTGAAGTCCGTGGCTTCCACTCCAACTGCCATACCGCGCTCTTCGTCTCTCACCATTGCGTCATAGACTCCACGCATGGAAAATGGCAACGCTGCTTGTCTTGGGCGGATGTTCTGGTTGTTTGGTGGAAGTAGACCGCACACACTGGAAAGGGTATGAAACACGTTCCGCCACTTCTTCTTTACACAAGTTCAAAAATAAGGTTTGTAAGCAAGAATGCTTAGCACATCCGCTGCAGAGAAAGGGCGTGATTAAGCCGAAAACCAACTGAATCGGCATGTACAAATGTGTCGCTACGTCCTAAAAGTAAGGGCACCCGTTCACCGAGACCGCCGCCCGTCTGCACTGATGGACGAGCGCTCGTGCTGCCACGTGGGTGACTCTGAATGCTGACCGCCTCTGGGCGAAAGCCCCTCTCCGTGCTTTGCTGCTTTAAGTGCAGCGTCCCAAACAGAAACTTTCGTTTCACTTGTAATTGAGCTAGAGTTGTAGAACAACTAACGGACGTGTTGTCTTCCATGAGAGGAAGCCAAAGGTATTTGCCTATGTGGTTTCAAAATAAGTCACATATTTTTGTATCACGTGCCACAACACTTAAACGTAACGTCACGCTGTCCACAATCGTCCTGTCTTTGTTACGTTTCAGTTACGCACTATCAAAAGCACTCCCATCCATGCGTAACATAACCCAACGATGGGGCTAGTACCCCCCTCCCGGAGGTTTTTCTTGAGAACTGCGCAAACATGAAAGAAAACATGCTGTTGTTTTGGTAACTCTCAATGACATTGTTACCGATCCTATCAATTTTTTCAGCACTTCTGTCTGCATAACTCTTGACGTATGACGCAATGGTGAAGGTTGTGCCAGTCAGATTTCTTGCTAAGTCGACATCACAGTACACTTGTTGACAATTGGGACGTGCCACTTTTTGTATCACACATATCATCGATTCGGCCGTCCGTGATGCCAGGCTTGTGTGTCGGAGAGCGAGGGGCCAGGTCATCAGCGGTCAACCTGGGTCAAACATATCCAGCTGTTCTTTGATTTGGGATTTATAGCACCTGCATTTGCACAAGAGTTTGCTGTTAAGATCCACCACACCAACATCGTTCAGACAAGCACTAGGCGACCGAACGTAGCGAATTTCTTGGGCTCGGATCACTGTGGCTCAGCCAAGTGTAAAGCAGATGAGTACCGATAGGCATGTGTGCGCCGTGGTCAGTGCGAACGTGCTCTTTTTTATAACGCATTCTGCAACACGCTTCAGTAATAGCGTGTTGTCACTAAATCACTTCACTTCACTAAAACGGCACTGACCTTCCAGATTCGAGCAAGGGCATAGCCGTCAATTTTTACGCCTGTATGCAACATCCGCCATCGCCTTTGATTGCAGCTGCAATATGTGTCTAGTGCAACATGAGCGCGCTTGTTCAGTCTTGCTCTTAAGTGCATGGTATCTTCATCATGGCTATTGTTGCAGTACATTTTAAGACCCCGTGACCTTGCATGACCTCGTACATCGACCCCGTGACCTCGCTAGACATGTCCAGGTATTTCACGTGTATTCAAATATTATTAATTTGGAACGGCTAATCGTACGGGCGTGGATGCCGTTTCTCGCGTTGTTGTGACTTGGTAGTTGTCATTTACCAGATACAGGAAATATGTTGTGTTATGTGCAATTTTGACCTGTCAAAGATGAAGCTTATATAATCCGAGTTATTGGAAGCTTGAATAGCGTTAATAATCCAAATTACGTTTGTCCGATGGTCATGGCACAAATATTTGCATTGTTTACAAAGCATGCGTGGCATCAAGTTCCCGTCAGGCATCTCGGTATGCAGAAGTCAGATGAACCAGGAAATCGTATGCATGATGATAAATGCACTCCGCTTTAACGCAACCACAAATCTTCCATGGAACGTAACAGGCCGAAATGCAATCTAAAGGAGTCAGCTCTGTCGCTTTGGGGAGCAAGCCCGCATACGCTTGTAATAACCTTTTAACAGGTATTGGTGTGGCCGCTTCCAAACCGCATTTCCCACTCAACCCGCTCGTCTTTTATTTGGCAAATTTCACAGCAGCTCTCCCCTTTCTGCACAGGCGAGCCGTCCGAAGCTACAGCTAATGTTGCACGAACGTTAGTTTCTTGAATCCGTATGATTCACCGCAGTGTGCACAATATACAGTGCGCGCATGATGAAGAAGTATAATTCACAGCTGGGACATACATGCCCACAAACAGACTGGTGGTAACTAACCAAGCTTTGGCTCATCCAACGATATGCATGGCGCCATGCTATTTCGCAACGTAATGAATCCCATTTGGCAAAAGCTCGGTTCATATTCGGTAACGTGCCGGTCATCAACGGGTGTTCTCCCCAATTAAGTCGTCGCGTTGACGGAGTGCAAGTTGTGCTCGCCTGGTTGGCCTTAAGTTGCGTGTGAGTTACTGAGATTCCGGAATCACGCACATCAACCGATTCCATTCCAAAGTAAGGCAAATGACTTGCGTAACGGACCATGAAGTTCGCTAGCAGGGTGGCTGGGCGGAAATGATGGCGGTGGTTACAGGGGACGTAAGTAGCCCAGCCAGGAGTATATGAGACAGAACATGCGTGGGTAGACCGCAGCGAGGGCTCAAGCCAAGCCCCGCCGGTGCGGTCGACCAGGCGTCCGGTGCCGAACGGGCGGCCTCCGCCGTCCGGTCGCCACCTGCGCCTCTCCCGCGCGGCTCACCGTCAGCCTGTTGGTCCCATCATGCCGCAGGGGAGGGGGCGGCTCGGCGGGGTCACCTCGCCGCGAGCCCGGCCGTGGTGGGCGTCCGATTGATCCAGCCGGCGCAAGTGCTGACCGCTTCCGGCCGCTCTCGCGGGGCCGGGCCTCTGGTTAATCGGTTGCCGTTACATTTATGAAACGCCGCGTGATAAACGCCCGCCGGCGCTGACTGCCGTGATTGAGGCCAGCCGCACGCACCAGCCTGTCTGAGCTGCGTGTCGGCAGCGAAGATGGTGGACGGCTCCACTGGCGGGTAGTCCTCCTTCCATTCGATAGAACGAAACCGTAGTCATGCCTCCAGACCAAGAGGCATTCGCTGTAATCCGCTAAACATGCTAAATAGACACATCAAATGAAAGAAAAGGGGCTGCTAAAGGCACTTGATGCGTGTCACGCACTATGTGCAGCATCGAAACAGAACTGTCCCCCCTATGACACCGGATGATTTGTCACAGCTTTAAATTGCCAAAATGCATCTGACAGAGGATCCAACGACGCGCTCGGTGGTGTGTATATCGTAGACGTTTAAAGTGATCCGTTCCTTCCAGGAGACAAGGTATTACGTGCGTTGCCGGCGTTTCATGTAACCACCGCGAAATTTTCGTTATTGCGCTACCTGACTGGCAATTTGAGGAGTTACTTGAAATGCAGACGAGGTCGCGGAAGCTGCCCGTAAGCACCATAGCACCATTACTACGCCATTCACCTCACGGATATTTATCACTTGTAGGCATGTTATGAGTGCCAAAAAACATTCATTGTACGTTTTCATTTAAGCCTGACTAAACCTGGCTTAGAGAATGTTGTTTAGCCATTTTGATGTCTGATTGAATGATCGCTGTTGTCCACTGTACTTTCGCCTCAAAGGATAATACCATTTTCAAGTGCGCGATTACATAAAAGTCCAATCAATGTTAAGGTTTCCAGGGAGTGCCGGCACATCCGCGCGTGCACCAGCAGTCACCGCGGCCAGCAACGGGGATCAGAATGTCAGGAGTTCGCCGAGGACCTGCCGCGATCAGTCCTCGTTTCCAGGGCAGCGTTCATCAGCTGCACGTGTGAGGCATAAACAAAACATTCCAGCTTGGTGCGCTGCTGAAAGCGCAATCTAAAAGCGCAATGAACAACGGCGATCATGGAATTAAACATGAAAAGTAAATAAAAATACAAAACAAAACACAAAATGTGTACACTGTCGGCCATAAAAACAACATTATATAGGTTTAGTTCAGTGTTATTTGAAACGCTCGATGCTCTTGTGATATTTCCAAAAAAATATACAACAAAAATATGCATTTGTTGCGCAAACAGCGTATTAATGGGGGCTACAGAAAACGTCCGGGACCACGTGGGCATTTCAAGTAACGCATAAAATGCTCAGTCAGATAGCGTTATAATGACGGTTTGATTCAGCATGCATGAAACACTGCCATTACATGAATGCATACCTTTTCTTGATAAAGTCAGGTTATGCCAAATGCCTACAGCATATGTACCGACTCTGCCGCCAATATTGGACCAATTCAGCAGCGTTTGCAACCTAATCCGCACACATCGCAGTGGTTAGCCAGCCCGGAAAGGAATACAATGTGAACATGAAGAGCACTTATTGTGCAATGTCGAGTATGGTTCCCGGGGGGAAACATTGTCAACGTATACATAACAGCTAACATATTAACGATGCTGTAGGTGCTGAAAGCTTAATGGCATAGGCAGAGCCTTATATTCGAGAGATATTTGCATGCTTGTCTTTGCTGTGGAATAACGGGTTAAGATCGCTTTAAAAAACCGTGGAAGAGCGTCACAGAGAAAAGCTAAATCCTTTTGCTTCGTGCGTTGTTTCATTCAATGTAACCTGTCAGTTTTCAGTTAATTGAATACTTCTGTGATTTTATTCACTACATTCCACTTCAGGGATCTGTAATGTTTTACTGATGTCATCTGTTGTTTGCTCAACTCACACTATGCATTTCAAGCATACATGCATTCCGGGCATATATTCATTTTTTCTTCCATTTATATATCTCTCTCATTTCCCTCACGCCTTCCATTCCACTCATTCCAATCGTCCCTCGATTTGATGTTGAGCGCTGACGGAACATTGCATCCGCTGGTGCGGATCAAGCCTAAGACAACATCCGTGGATTCATAGCTGCAGTAACAGGTTTTAGCTTATTGCTTGCCAACACCGTCGGCGGCGCAGCACAGCAGCAGCATACCGCTCCCACGGCGGTATTGCTGGCGTCTCCCCACTCGCACTACGAGGCAGAGGTGCTGCCGTGCGTCTAGGGGCAGGCTGCCGCTGCCCGTGTGTCGCACTGAGAGGCACGGACCCGGTCGGCCACCGATGGAGCCGCTGCGCAGCGAGCCGCCGCTGCCCGTGTGTCGCACTGAGAGGCACGGACCCGATCGGCCACCGATGGAGCCGCTGCGCAGCGAGCCGCCGCTGCCCGTGTGTCGCACTGAAAGGCACGGACCCGATCGGCCACCGATGGAGCCGCTGCGCAGCGAGCCGCCGCTGCCCGCGTGTCGCACTGAGAGGCACGGACCCGATCGGCCACCGATGGAGCCGCTGCGCAGCGAGCCGCGCCTCTACCCTGGACTGTCACCAGGCTCTGGCCCGGGGCGGGTGTAGCTCGCCGAGTCGTGTTACCGGTTTGTGCGACAAAGAACTGACCACCGTACGAGCTTGCGACGACGGCAAGGCCAGCGGCAGGCGCTTTGATGCAGCCGGCCGGCCCTGATTGGTCCGTTGGGTGGTCACGTGCAGTGCCTCGGACAGTGGCCGACCCGAGTGGCGGTCAGGGCTGGCGGGAGGGGCCTTGGACGTGAGTGCTGAATGGCAGCTTGCAAGGGAACGCAATACAAACTACACAGCTTGACCGTGTCGGACGTGCTGCAGAAGGAAGCAACAGGACTGGCACTAACATCGTATAGCTGCTATAGTGCTGATACATTCTGGCCTTGTTTCCCTGAGACGCATATTGTGTGTTTTGGTTGCGTACACAATACGTATTTGCTTGAACAGAAATATCACTCTTTCCTGGGCTTATCTAGGGAGCAGGTGCATTCCAGCTGCTGTTCGATTGCGCCGCGGCGACCGGCGGCGCACCTGCAGCCGCGTTCGCATCGCAAAACTCAGCTCGAGCTGCGGTGCTGCGTGGTTGGAATCTGGTCGGCGCGTCCAAGTAACAATCAACATGTCTGAGCTAAATTCTCAGCTTTCCGCAATATTCTGCAGAAATGCACATGCAGTAGGCATTGGGGCTATTTCAAGAGCAAATCAGTGTGGGACTTCGGGCAGTCGAATTTCCGTTACATAACAGCAATGTCTGCGTATTTGGCAAACCTTCCTGTGATGTCAACAGTTCCACACAGCTTGCATTTTCAGGTTTTTATAGTTGGAATCCAGTGGCATTTGTCAGCATCAAATTTGGCCCCGGGCTGTGAAATGAGGTAGGCTAAAATATGGAGACGTGCACCATTTCTGTATTCCTACTGACTCATTGTCTAACCGAGTCTGCCATTTAAAATACTATCTTCAAAATTGCGTATACCTGCATATCGGTATGCTCGCTGTCATCTCTTTGGCAGTCAAATCAAGGGCGGTAAGAGCCAGCGATTTTTTACAGCATGCATGTACCAGCGCGGGCGGTGCACGCACGTGCTGATGACTCGGTACGAGAATAGATGAGCGCCTTGCGCCTGCGGGAAGGTTCGTTTTTAGGCGCATAGGGGTATCATTGATCGTAAACGTGGATGAAACAACTTCAGCGGTAATCAAGCGGCTGGAAAGACTTCGTCGCCTGAGCAAAAAGGAATCTTGGGATCCCCATTTGTGCGTAAATAGCGCGAGCACACGACATGTAGGATCGCAGATCGAGGACGATCGCAAGACCGTAAGTGTAGATTACTCAGCAACAGTGGACGCTATCGGAGATGTCGCAGCAGCAATTTACAGTAGAGTGTAATATCATATTTAACTAGTGTCAAGGCGATTAATTCTAACCTGAGCAGCTGATGACAGCCTTAAGTCACTCAACTGGCCTGCAGCAGCTCTCCTTACCTTCCAGTGTATTTTCTATCGCATACGTGCAGGCGTGTTGGGGCGGGCGCGACAACTGATTTTTTGGCGTATGGTTGCAAGCTTTAACAATCGGTATAAATTTGCGTGTTGGCGCTTACGGCATGACGATACATGGGTCATAGATACCGTGAGACATTTGACAATAATGATGACAAATACACGATTTACGTCAAAAGTCTACAAATTTCTGTTTTGAGAAACTGGCTACTTTAGGATTTCAGGATCGCCAGCACTTTCTTACAAAATATCGGGCAGTGCATATTGTGTCAGCTGTACATGGGACATGCTGTATTGTCGATGCAATGTTCTCACAATATGCACTTCAGTGAATTACTACTTGTAGTTGATTGGCATGACTGCCATGGCTAATTATCATCCAGACAACAAATTAACCATTACGTTATATATGTAGATCCATGATCTCTGCCTGAGCAACCGAAACCAAGGTGGCAGTAGTCGTAAAATAAACACTGATGGAGATGATTATCTGTCGCGTCGCAACCACAACGAATTAAGAAAAGGCACAAACGAGCGTTTCCCATGAGGTTTTTTCCATGTTATGACGTGTTTACCTGACTTGCGATGTAGCTTACCCTTCTAATAAGCATGAAAAAACATAAGCACAGCTTCGCGCATGCGATACAATGCATTCCACGATGAGGCAGGCTGCACCATTTAAAACGGGCTTATTCGGACGTCATCTAGCAAAAAACCGAAGACGTGCACTTAAAAACTTTACAGCTACATATGAAGTTGAAGAGATGCGGTGTTGTGGCATGGCACGCTAGAAATTTTGGGGGCCTGCGGCGAGATGAACTCAGTTTTTAGTGAGCCTTTTTGAACTGCGCTCTCCTCATTGTGAAATCCTGCTTACGCTTCTACACAGAGCTGTGTCTTTACTAAACGACACGAGTGATTTGGTGTCCCGGTAGCTCTTTCCAAAGACCTTAAAATGGAAGTGAGTGGTAATATAGCTTAAAAAAAACTGCATATCCATATCATCTCAATAACGCTCACTGCTTGCAATGCATACAAATAAGCCGTAATCGCAGTTGGCTGAAGTCATGCCGTAATTGGCATGACTTTATTGAATTATGCCACCGACACGAGGATGTGCAGAAAAGGTTTACAGTACTTGTTTAACGGGCCCTCGGGTGTGGCCAAATTAAACCCGAAGGTTTTTCCAGAATGGTTTCCGAACGGTGGGACATAACCGGGCCAGACTTTGTACAGCTGTAGATAATTCAATTGCGGATTGTCTGGCATCACAAATTTAGATGTATCTTGTAAGGTCACTGACCTATGACAGGTCAGTCAGGCCATGATTTGAGCGAAGGCGATTTCTAGGGAATCCTTTAATTTGATTCAAAAACGGTGTGTTAGACGAAGCCATGCATCTCTGAGATACTTTCTTAGGCAACACAACGATTGAGTGAACAAACATGTTGGCCATGAACTATATATTGGTCAGGTACAAACATCATACCAAGCCCAAAACCAACCTGTTTTATTACTCTAGGGCTTTCTGTATGAGGTAGTTTTTGATGCTCATTTCGAATTAATTGATGACATGAACCGCATTATACATTTTTCATTGACTTCTTAGAGTTCAGAACAGGTCACTGACCTAAAATGACCCAGGTCAACATTTTATTTTCAAGAACATACTGACTAGCGTAATTTTTGTCGCTTATTCAAATGCAAAACTCAAAGTAGTCTTGTATGGTTTTGATCACAATAACATTCAGAAGGTATATCAAGACCACTGACCTTAAATGAGCATGACATATTTGGATTAGAACGGGTGTCTAGGTTCTAAGGGCTCTTTGGAGACCAACCTGAAATTTGAATTTATTTGACCTTATTTGGCCCGACGGTCATAGCCTAGGAACCTCAAACTTTGACCTAAGTGATTTCACGTACAGGTCCAATACACGCTGTGAATTTGGTTGCCTCTAGACATTTTAGTTCCTGACATCTCAGAGAGGTCAAATTAAACCTCCAGCCGAGCGAAGAGCATCCAGGCAGTCACCCGGGCGCGTGTTAAGTGAATGTGCGTGTCTAGGAAGATCGAAACTTCAGCAACTTTTGCACATTTGATAATGATATATAAACAAACGGTACATTATGGGTGATGCTTTGGTCATGGCCTCAGACCGTGATGTGCTGCGGCGCGGAAAATATTGTTCCACAGATCATTGCACAACCAAAAGGAGCCAGCACGGGTGGTGGAAACGAGGGAGGAGAAATATGGGAAGCTGTCCCCTTTGTCTGCCCCGCTCTGTCAGAGAAGAAACGCAGCACCACAAATGTGGAGTGAGTACGGCAAGTGTGGTCCCCTGCATCCTAGATATACAATACAAACATTAACATTATGCCGTCACATGCAAAGAACAGAGAGACAAATTGCGTTTAATTCACTGACGTGTAGGCCGGTATACCTTTTGTTCCCACATGTTGCAAGCGCATGTCCCGCCTATATGTTTATATATAACTCCGATAACATCCCCCGACAATACGCTTTACAAAGACACACGCCAGACCGCCATTTTGCCGTCAGTTCGATGGAGTACATACTTGGTCATCAGCTCCAATACGTAATTTGGTTGCAGAAAACAGGGAGGGGATGGCCGTGGGCGGTCTAAGGTTAGCCTGAAAAACCTGAGCCGAACCTTAGCGCTGATATGGCATCGTGAGTCCCCCGTTGGTATCACTCCAGCAGCGTGCTGATATGGAATCATGACTCCCCGTTGGCATCACTCAGCAGCGTTGATACGGAATCGGTGAGCGTGGATGCCACCTGTGGTATCACTCCGCAGCGCTGATATGGAATCGCGAGTCCCCGTGGTATCACTCCGCAGCGCGCCGATGTGGAATCATGACGTCCCGTGGTATCACTCCGCAGCGTTGATACGGAATCGTGACGCCCCGTGGTATCACTCCGCAGCGCTGATATGCAATCGTGAGTCCCCGTGGTATCACTCCGCAGCGCTGATGTGGAATCGTGACTTCCCATGGTATCACTCCGCAAATGCCATTTAATAACTTGCCGGGTCTCCTGACCTCCGATGTGTTGCCCTGTCATGGGAAGGTCATAACCGGCGGAATTGAACAAACAGGTGGGTAGCGCCCCACGCAAAATAACTCCAGCCCCAAGAACAACGCGTCACGTTAGTATATAGCCTGCAAGCTTTATATAGCAAAAACATAACACATAAGACTAAGCCATTTTAGTGCAACGGATAACGGCTCCATAGGCAGAGCAGCAATAGTACCAGCATCGAAGTAGCCGACAGGAGTGGGCGACACAGCGCCATGCTCTCTGCGTTGAACTCGTGCAGATCATAATGCAGTACCATGTGCCAATCTATAAAACCTGTTTATCACTTGTCAAAAATATATAATGAAATAAGCGGGACAAGCGCAAACTTTTCGTCTTTGTATCCTTTGCTCCTTTTTCGTGACTAGACCGTAATTTCGATGCCCAGGTTCATGATGTTACGCTGTGAAAAGTCGTCAACTGCTTAAACTGGTTCATTACCCTTTCGACGGCGCATATTCTGCGCATATAGTAACATATTTGATCTATGAAGTCCATGGAAGTTGTCTAATGCGTCTCCTGTTGTCAATAAATTCGAAATGAGCACCAGAAGCTATCCCACACAGCAAGCCCAATAGTAATAAAACAAGTTGGTTTTGAGCTTGGTATGATCTTCATACCTGACCTTAGGTCACTATAGTTTGTTCACTCATTTGTTGTGCTGCCTAAGAAAGTATCTCAGAAATGCATGGCTTCGTCTAACACTC
>NW_023596576.1:22511026-22542022 GCF_011947565.3 Pollicipes pollicipes | reverse complement strand
TTGGCATAGTTTTGATGTTAGGTCACATAGAACCCCTCGTATGGAGCGAAGGTGAAAAAAAATCCCCGTGAGGCAAGGGTTCAAAGACTCGTAAGTACCAAGAGCCGTAGAAAGGAGCGGGTGTTCGATGTGGCAGTTGACCACCATGAACCATAAAGCATCATGGACCACCTGTCCATTGGGAGCCAAGCAGAACCCATCGAATCTGTGTAAAAGGACAAGAGCTTTTAAAAAAAGAAACGGCCGTTGCAATTGGTTCACGGGCCTTTAGTGCACACTTTGCAAAAGACAGAGGATTAACGTCCTCAGGAATATGCCTTTGGTCATTTGTCCCTGCGATCTGGTTCTCCAGACTGGTTCATGTGCGCGATGCTGGGTCAGCCGCTTCATGGGTAGTTGGTTGAGGCGCTTTGTTTGTCATCATTTGAAGGTCCTTTTACGTCATTTACGTTGTTGAAGTGTATTAGCACCGGCCATACATGAAACATGCAGACATTTTGCATGCATGGTTGTCGATAAGATGGCATCTCCAAATTGTGTCGCTTTGAATTAATTCAAGCCATGCATCTCGGTTTGCTCCATCGCGCACCATTTAATCTAGCAGCTGACGGTTTTCACGGATGCAAACAAAGGCCGTTTGTTTGTATTGTTATCTTTGCGTCATAAACATATGTTAGACCTGTTCAGATTGTTGGTACTGATAACATTTATCCCGCGTTTTTCCGTCAGTCGAGCTACCGTCGTTGTAATGCCAAATATGGAGATAAGAATAATCGTCCAACTTTGTTTTGTCTACGATCCCAAGGCCGTGTCCTCATGCCAGCAGTATTCCGGGCTTTGGTCGTAGATGTAATGTAATTGTAATCGGTGTGTTTGTAACTCGCCGCCAACTGGCTTGTTAGCGCGTGCTCTGTCGAAGCTGCCTCGTTTGGTACAGCTAAGCGCATGTGAAGTTCTTAAGGCAATTGGCTCGGGTTTATTTAACTCGGTGTCCATGCATGCCAGGTGCTTGGCAATAACCCTGCAGCCGTGCCAGAAAACTCGTCACTAAAGCAAACCGTGACTTTACTGTGCATGAGTGTTTTTGTCTAGACAACTTCCGGAATGTCATCAGGGTATTGTTTATGTCTTGTTTAGTTTATGCAAACAAAATGTGTTGACTGTCTTCCATGCTAAACAAACGCCCTCTCTAAACACGTTTGGTTCAGAAATCACCGTGTCAGCAACAACCTTTGAGCGTTTCTACACCACCTTGAGCCAGCACACTGCTTTACTCACCAACAGCTGGTGGGGTGCGTTCACTGTGTTACTCCCAGGGTAGTGCCCTCATGCAATCCTTTAGTCTCATTCACTCATTTGCCATAACTAATTCGAACCTTGAAGGCAGCATGCCATTTTGTTGGGCTTCTCAGTCATAAATGAGCCGCGTCCGAATCGATCGGTTATACTAGGACCGCATAAGCAGAAACAGCTGTTTGGCCATGATTGTTAACAGCTCAGAATTTCGATTTGAAGCGGCCGCTCCGACGAGAAACAGCCATTGAACTCCCTGTTAACCGCTATGAATGTAATGCTTTTGGCTTGCTCTGCTTTTCTCGAGAAACGTGTCACATATTGTTCTCAGCACACTAATAGGCCAAATTGTTGTGCAATGAGTGGTATGAGAGCTTGAAACATTAGTTCGGGACAAATTTGCACACGTGAAGCATTGCCACGCAATTCAACAAAATGTCATGTCGTGACTCTTATTTACTCCCCGTGACGTTTAGCAGTATCTTTTTCGAGGAGCACTTTGACCTTCCGAATCATTGCTTATTTTGATGCTCAGCTCGTTACAAATATGTTTGCAGAGCACGTATATACTAGCGATATAACCCATAATCCTCTAACGCACGTCTTCGAACTTCTATCAATGCATTTCACACTAGATGGCTTGCGCTGTCCGCTGTGCCAATGGCAAAGGCTCATTTTTACGCCATACCTCCTCATAAATGGCCATAACTAGTCCCTAGGTTTCACCAGAGCAAGTTTATTGAAATATGTCCCCAAGGTAGAACATTCCATCTGGCAATTAGCTGATGCGGATGGATGGTTGTTGCGATGCAGGATAAAAGGAAAAGTCGATGTCTTTTGTGACAAATCCTGTTCATTAATGCGCTCGAAAACCGATCGATATATGCCTCCTTTGGTAAAAGTGTCGCATTTCAGGGACAAATATTAGAGTGCACCTCCCATGCATTTATTTTCCTTTAGCGGTATGCGTAATATGTACAGCTGGCCTGCGTTTGGGCATAGTCTGGCGGTGGTAGAATTTACTTCAGTTCACTGAGCGCCCCTGCATATATATATAGCCTCGTGTGCCCCATCCGCCTATTCCTCAAAATGCTAGTTGACTGCGTCTCGTGTCTCCTAGTGTGCCTTGGCGAACAGTGCTATGGTTACATGTTCATGACCATTCGCTTGCTCCACGTCGTTCCGTTTATATCCCAGAGCCATACAGTGAAGATGATCTTTGAGGACTCATTGGCGGTTGATGAATGGTGTTGCTATGTAAGCTTGTGAACAGCAAACTCGCTGCAATCTGGTTTACTCCTTGTCTGCGGAGATACCTCTGTGATTGCTCAGTTGCTCACTGAGATGCTGTACCAGAGCATTCCATGCAATGACGTTGATAATTCTTCTCATAGTCGAGTACGGTGCTCATAGTCGAATGATGCCGTTGACTTATACAGTTGGATATCGCGAGCTGTCCAGGAAGCATTACCAGTAGTTTGTGTGTCGAAGGACGAAATAGCCCTTGTTCCAGTCTCTATCAGGGCTCTAACGGGAATTGCGTGAAGGAGCTTGGCATGCCTGCACGGCTCCGTGTGACCAAGTGTGCACGCGCGCGCTCAGGCACGAGTGCGCACGTGCGATTTTTCTGCTTCATTTATGCAGAGCATAGCCGCTCCATTTTGTGTGGAGAACAGACGAGCCCTCTGTGAGACCATTCGAGCTGTGTCTTGCCGGACCGCGTCGGCATCGGAACGGCCGCTGACTTGGCCGCCGTCCCCCGCCCGAACGGCCGCTGACATGGCTTCCGTCCCTCCGCTGGAACGGCCGCTGACCTGGCCACCGCCCCTCCGCCGGAGCTACTGCCTGACCTGGCTGCCGTCCCCGCCGTAGTGGCCGCTGACCTGGCCACCGTCTCCGCCGGAGCGGCCGCTGACCTGGCCGCCGTCTCTCCGCCGGAGCGGCCGCTGACCTGGCCGCCGTCCCTCCGCCGGAGCTACTGCCTGACCTGGCTGCCGTCCCCGCCGTAGTGGCCGCTGACCTGGCCACCGTCCCTCCGCCGGAGTGGCCACTGACCTGGCCACCGCCCCTCCGCCGGAGTGGCCGCTGACCTGGCCGCCGCCCCTCCGCCGGAGCGGCCGCTGACCTGGCCGCCGCCCCTCCGCCGGAGTGGCCGCTGACCTGGCCGCCGCCCCTCCACCGGAGCGGCCGCTGACCTGGCCACCGTCCCTCCGCCAGGTCGGCCGGGCCGGACCGACCTTACGCCGGGCCAGCAGACGGCCGGCGCCGCGCTGCGCCGCCTGCTGGCGTCCGACAGGCTGGCGGAGCTGCTGGCCGCCCTGCGCCAGACGCCAGCCGGACTGGATCCCGGTCTGGCGCGCAGCTGCGCCTTCGGGGTGGCCTTCCACCACGCCGGTGGGTGGGCACTTCTCCGCGCCGCTAGTCGGCCAGTCGGCAGGCGCACGCTGTCGTTCGGTCGTGATTACTGTGCATGCAGCGACTTGCTCAGCACCCGTGTTGTCCTAGAAGTGCTGCCAGGCAAAGGCGAATGTGCATACGAGTGTGGAGCAACCAACCAACACTTCAGATCTTTTTTTCTAATTGGCGCCAGTGAATAATGATAACTATGCATTATGGTTTTCTAGACTCCAGATGCCTGTCCTGCTGGCTTTGGCGCTGATATTGCCCCTTTGGAGTACTCGAAAACGTGTGTTGGCTGCTTTACCCCGTGCCTCAGGGCCGCCATCCTGTTCGCTGTTTTCACGGGCGGCTCGCTGCCCGTCCCCCCCCCCCCCCCGCGGCCGGTTCGCTGACCACCAGGTCCGTCCGCGCGCAGGTCTGACGGTGGACGAGCGGGACCTGCTGGAACTGGCGTTCCGCTCGGGCGTGCTGCGGGTGCTCGTGGCCACCAGCACGCTCAGCTCCGGCGTGAACCTGCCGGCGCGGCGCGTGATCGTGCGCTCGCCGCTGCAGGGCGGCGCGCGGCTTGACCTGCTCACCTACCGCCAGATGGCGGGCCGTGCTGGACGCACTGGCGCAGACACCCACGGTACGGTCTACTCTACGTCCACGGTGCGGTCTCCTCCGCACCTCTGGTGCGGTCTCCTCCGCATCCACGGTACGGTCTCCTCCGCATCCACGGTACGGTCTCCTCCGCACCTCTGGTGCCGGTCCTCCTCCGCATCCACGGTACGGTCTCCTCCGCATCCACGGTACGGTCTCCCCCGCACCCCTGGTACGGTCTCCTCCGCATCCACGGTACAGTCTCCTCCGCACCCACGGAACAGTCTCCTCCGCATCCACGGTGCGGTCTCCTCTGCACCCCTGGTACGGTCTCCTCCGCATTCACGGTACGGTCTCCGCATCCACGGTACAGTCTCCTCCGCATCCCTGGTACGGTCTCCTCCGCACCCACGATACAGTCCCCTCCGCATCCCTGGTACGGTCTCCCCCGCATCCACGGTACGGTCTCCTCCGCATACACGGTGCGGTCTCCTCCGCACCCCTGGTACGGTCTCCTCCGCACCCACGGTACAGTCTCCTCCGCATCCACGGTGCGGTCTCCGCACCCCTGGTACGGTCTCCTCCGCATCCACGGTGCGGTCTCCGCACCCCTGGTACAGTCTCCTCCGCATCCACGGTACAGTCTCCTCCTCATCCACGGTGCGGTCTCCTCCGCACCCCTGGTACGGTCTCCGCATCCACGATACAGTCCCCTCCGCATCCACGGTACGGTCTCATCCGCACCCCTGGTACGGTCTCCTCCGCATCCACGGTACAGTCTCCTCCGCACCCACGGAACAGTCTCCCCCGCATCCACGGTACGGTCTCCGCATCCACCGTACGATCTCCTCCGCATCCACGGTACGGTCTCATCCGCACCCTTGGTACGATCTCCTCCGCATCCACGGTACGGTCTCCTCTGGAACCGGGGGAAGGTCTTCTGCCATCACAACACATGGATAAGCGTTGGTACGGGCAGCCCCAAGCGCTCACAGTGCGTATCGGTCATCGGTCTCACTCTGGGTTGTACGGTCGCAATCCAGCGACAAAATACAGGGCGACGTGTTGGTGGCTGTCAAATGATTAGTATATTCATGTTGCTTACGCCGTCCTCATGTTGTCATCAGTCAAGCTAAGTCAAAGAAGAACATTCCAGCCGTTCGTATTTTGGCCGTTATGTAACCTCGCAGTCCAGGCGCCCGAAAGGCCCACTACTACTACTACCACTAGTCCTTCATATTTGGAAGCACCGACAGAAGCGTGACCCTGCTGGATCCACTCCGTGCAGGGGAGAGCATCCTGGTGTGTCGCGAGTGTGACCGAGCCAGCGCCCTGCACCTGATGACGTCAGAGCTGCCGCCGATCACCAGCTGTCTGACGGCGTCCGGCGGCGCCACCGAGGCGCTGAGACGGGCCGTGCTGGAGGTGAGTCAACTCTGGGCAGCCGACAAATCGGTTGGTGTCTGGCTCAGCATGTGCCTATCTGTTGTCGCCGTTGATTTTAAAAGGTTCCTCGGGTACCCAGTAGTCGGCATTAAAGGCAGCCAAAAGCAGGCAAAGCTCTGCTCTCGACGTGATCCGAACTTCCGATGTCGCGTCGCTCGTGGTTCGAGCTGTTTTTGTATTCACTGGCAGCGGCGATGGCATCAGGTCTTCTCCACACATATCTTGGTCACTCTTGGTTCATAATCATCATTCTGATGACACGATATGCTGAGAGCGGTGTGGCCGGCACGCATTTGCAAAGGTCCAACCATACTGTCTGTAAAGAAACATCAATGCCTCCTCGAAAGGGCGAGAGTGCGCGCCGGATCCCGAGCGGCGCTGTTGGCCTCTGCCGCGCGCCAAGCGCCACACCGTCAGACGACGGTCAGTGGCGCTGCTCATGGACTCAGCCGGCGGACTCAGCCGGTGGACTCAGCCGGCGGACTCAGCCGGTGGACTCAGCCGGCGGACTCAGCCAGCGGACTCAGCCGGTGGGCTCAGCCGGCGGACTCAGCCGGTGGTTTCAGCCGGTGGACTCAGCCGGCGGACTCAGCCGGCGGACTCAGCCGGCGGACTCAGCCGGTGGACTTAGCGGCCGCTGTGCCGCCAGGTGATCGTGAGCGGGGCGGCCGGCAGCCGGGCGGACGCGATGCTGTTCGCCTCCTGCACCATGCCGTCGGCAGAGCCGGGCCCCGCCGCCGCCTCACAGACGCACGCCGTCGACGACTGCCTCGGCTGGCTGGTGGAGCACGAGTTTGTCCGGTGAGTGGTCCCGCGAGGGGCGCTGCCCCGAGGCACGGACCGGTGAAGTGGGCTTGTTAACGCCTTGCCGTATCGGGGAGGAACCTCGGGCGGCGATGGTGCGAGTGATAGAAACAAGTGTGCACGGGACGACAGGATATTGCATTAGGGGCAGTTATACGGTCCGCTCATGTCTCCAGATTATCACGTCTTCATTGTTGACCACTTGGATGGTTTAGTGGCACTACTCCCGAGGGGCGAAGGGGGGGGGGGGGGTGGAGTGGGCTTGACAGCGGCGTGCAGTGGCGGGAAGAACCTCGCAAGCGGCGATGGCGCGCATGATTAGAACATGTGTGCACGCGACACCAGGATTTTGCACGAGGGCGGTCATTCGGTCCATTCATGGCACCAACTCATGAGCTCTGCATTGGGGACCACTTGGGTGGTTCATTTGCCGAGTAACTAGTAAAGGATGTGAACCGCCTTCACTGCTGTGTAGAGTCAATGGAATAGCAGCATTGGATGGTTCATCGGCATGACAGTGGCGTCGCTGGTAGCTCCGCTGCCATCCCCGGACATCCAGTCATCAGGCATTCAGGCATCCCGCCTGCGGACATCCAGGCATCCGTCAGGAGGCGGATGTGACCCCGTGCCCGTCCGCCGGCAGCTGCGACGACGCCGGCGCGCTGTCGGCCACACAGCTGGGCTCGGCGGCGCTCGCCTCGTCGCTGGGTCCGTCCGACTCGCTGGCCGTCATCGCCGAGCTGCAGAAGGCGCGCCGCTGCTTCGTGCTGGAGACCGAGCTTCATCTCGTGTATCTGGTGCGTTCCCCGACGCTAGAACGGACGGGCGATCGGCGGCGCGGGATGGAGTGTCACCTGACAGTGTGTACCTTTGTGTCTTCACTTGGTGCTTTCTGGCGTACGACTTCTTCATTCGCGTCGTCATGCATCCTGGTGTCACCACCTTGGGTGGAACTTTGTATCTTTATGAGCAGGCATGCCCCTCCCCCCCCCCCCCATATAAAGCCGGTGTCCACAATAACACGTCAATCTCAATCCTAAAAGCATGGGAGGGATGGTCAGGGATTTCTCCAGAACCCCGTCTTCTTTCAAATATGAGTTCCCTTTCCCCTCTCCCAATACTTGCAACAAAGCCAGACCTCTGGTCGCTGCAGTTCAAGAGTGTTTGTGTTCGCGCGCGCGATGCAGCACCGGGCGCCATGCCCTCAGACTGTCGCATGCTTGCGGCAGGCGCGTGCGAGGCACGAGTGCGGTGTGTGTGTGTGTGTGTGTGTGTGTGTGTGTGTGTGTGTGTGTGTGTGTGTGTGTGTGTGTGTGTGTGTGTGCGTGTGCGTGTGCGTGTGCGTGTGCGTGTGCGTGTGCGTGCGCGTGCGCGTGCGCGTGCGTGCGTGCGTGCGTGCGTGCGCGTGTGTGTGTGTGTGTGTGTGTGTGTGTGTGTGTGTGTGTGTGTGTGTGTGTGTGTGTGTGTGTGTGTGTGTGTGCGTGCGTATGTGTGTGCGTGCGTTTGCGTTTGCGTGTGCGTGCGTGCTTGCGTGCCTGCGAGACGGGGTCTACGACGGGGGTATATATCCGTCGTCGGTGGCGTTGAAAGAGACCATTGCCAGACGCATGTCACTCGGGAGATCACCCCAGCCTGTTTGTAGAGCGTCAAGTGCTCAGGTGATGCCGGCAAGGTGCGGAGTGGTGACCAGCGAACCTCCGTAGCCTATCTGAATGATCAAGTGGACTTATCTGGGTGCGGATAGTCCGCTGGGCTACACAGCCGTCTCCCAACGGCGCGCCGCCAGCCGGCGTCGGCGGTCAGTCACCCGCTCCCGTCCCCCGCAGGTCACGCCCGTCTACGCCGGCGACATGTGGCCCCAGATGGACTGGCTCAGCTACCTCACCATCCTGGAGAACCTCCCGCCGGCCGGCCGCCGCGTGGCCGAGCTGCTCGGCGTCGAGCAGCGGTTTGTGGTGCGCGCGCTCCGCGGCACGGTGAACACGCGCAACGCGCGCCAGGCGGCCCAGCTGGCCACGCACAAGCGCTTCTTCACAGCGCTGGCGCTGTTCGACCTGATCGGCGAGGCACCGCTGCGCCTGCACGGCCGCCAAGTTCGGATGCAACCGCGGCTCACTGCAGGCGCTGCAGCAGTCGGCCGCCACGTTCGCAGGTGCCGGCGCCCCGCCCCGTCCCCCTCCCGGCCGCTGGGGGCGGGCACGCGACGTTAGTCCTCTTCACTCCTAAGCTTGCACATTGTGCGTGGTTTGGTGACTTCTCCTGGCATTGATCGTTGCTAGGTGTGCGCGCTGGCCACGGTGGTAAAGGAGTGGGCGTTCTCATGCGCTCTAATGACCCATGCGAGAGCAAATGTCTCACGGGTGGGGTCCATGCTGCCCGTCACAAAACAAACAAAAAAACTTGCTGCGTTGGCCAAGTGCTGGACTTTCCGCCTACGCGTTAGGTCAACATTGTGGCTTGCCGCCACCCTGTGCTGTCCACGGATTTTGTATGACCAGTGAGCGCCGACCATTTCGGCCACACTGGACGAGCGGAGCCTGTGGGGTCTGACGGTCGATGACCTCCGCGTTTGACCCCTGCCAGGCAGCCGTGTCGACCCGAGTGACCCCGCGACGATCCGCCGGCAGGCATGGTGACGGCGTTTTGCGCGCGGCTGGGCTGGCGCTGCTTGGAGGCTGCTGCTGGACCAGTTCCAGTCGCGGCTCGAGTTCGGCGTGCACCAGGAGCTGGTGCCGCTGGTGCGCGTGTCGCTGGTGAACGGGCGGCGCGCGCGCGCCCTGCGCCAGGCCGGCATCGAGCAGGCTGCCCCAGCTGGCCAACAGCCGGCCGGCCGACGTCGAGGCCGCGCTCCGTAACGCGGCGCCCTTCCAGAGGTGAGCGGGGCGCCGGTCGTGCAGCGGGGCTGCGGCGTGGCCGTGTTCCGGATGGCCGGAGAGGTACGGCAGGTCGCTTCCGTCCGCGTGAGAGGCCAGCACGCTGCTCCGAGCTGCGGCACTGATCGCATCTGGCATGGGTAGCGTGCGGGTGGCGCTCTGGACCGTAGTGAGCTGGGATTTCAGCTAACATGGACGCTGAGGCGTGCGAACACAAAAGCAAGGTAGCACTGCTGGTAGGAAATAGCTACCACCGATGCGGAATGAAATGACAAACGTATGCGCATTAGGTTTTACCTTGACTGGACATGCTGCTTTTCCGTGAAATCTAAAGGTATTCATTAGTGATACGATACCTGGAAATCCCTCGAAGCTTATGCATAACGCTGCCCGAAGCAAAACATAATCTGATTAAAATGATCACACAAATCTGTACTTAACACGCCAGAACAAGCTGTAACGGTCAAAAGAATTCCGTGAAGCTGAACTGTACGGGACACTTCATACCATGTTTAAGTCGTTATTGGTGCTGTGGCGCCAGCCTCACCTCCATCAAACCCTTGCCGTCCGGTCCCACCTTCAGTGCCGCCGACGAAGAGGCATCCACCGAAGCTGGCAGCGATTTCATCTGCGTGGACGGCACCCGCTACATCCCGGTGGATGAGGCGGCCCGGCTGATCGTGCGGGAGGCCCGACAGCTGCTGGAGGTGAGCCGGTTCTTCACTGATGGCTGGATGGCAGCTAGACTTCGCCAGTACACCGGTCATGCCGGCACTGTGATCGTGGCCGAGTGAAACGCGAGATATGCGTGCATCAGGCTTTTGAAGCTCATGCTGTTTGCCATCGTGTTTCGATTAAGATGTCTGGCGTAGGTATCGCTTCTGCCTTAGTGTATGACCATCTTCGTCATGCATTGCCCCACGACATGATATTCGGCGCGTGAGTGGCAAACGCCTTGTGTCCGCCTTCTCAGAATGACCTCGGCATGGCCGGTGTGGTGTGGAGCGACGAGGAGCGCTCGGCCGATGGAGAGCCGCGGCCGTCCCCGGAGCGCTGTCGGCCGAGAGATAGCGCGGCTGCGGAGGAGCCGGGGCAGGCGAGCAGTGGGCCCCGGAGCGGGCACCTGACGGAGGAGCCGGGGCAGGCGAGCAGTGGGCCCCGGAGCGGGCACCTGACGGAGGAGCCGGGGCAGGCGAGCAGTGGGCCCCGGAGCGGGCGCCTGACGGAGGAGCCGGGGCAGGCGAGCAGTGGGCCCCGGTGCGGGCACCTGACGAAGGAGCCGGGGCAGGCGAGCAGTGGGCCCCGGAGCGGGCGCCTGACGGAGGAGCCGGGGCAGGCGAGCAATGGGCTCCGGAGCGGGCGCCTGACGGAGGAGCCGGGGCAGGCGAGCAGTGGGCCCCGGAGCGGGCGCCTGCCGGAGAAGCGGCAGCGCCGGCTCGACACGTCAGGCGGCGTGCCGTCGCCCGTCCGGAGCGGCTGGCTGGCGAACCGGGCAGAGGCGGCCGCGCTCCCTTTGTCGGCGCCCGGAGACGAAGCGCTGCCGGTGCCGACCGTGGTCAGGTCGGCGCTCGGGCGAGAGCACTCTGTGGAGCGGTGTCAGGCGGCGGGGAGAGATGACCAGGCCGTGGACGCTCGAGACTCGCATGGTACCGCCAGCCGAACCCATCCAACACCGTCGCTGCAGTTGAAGATCGTCTCAAACTCTAGCACCTCGGCTGAGCCGCGTCAAACGCCGCTCAATTCCGGCCCGCCGAGTGGTCCCCGTCGGACCGAGTCCAGCCTTGACACCAGGAGTGATCTCCGCCCGGTGTCGCCCGGCTCCGGCGGCGCGGCCGGCCGCAGCGCGGCACCGGCGGCGCTCACCGCCAGCCAGCATGGGCTCTCGGTGGCGTCCCCGGCGCCGCGCCGCTCGCCCGAACCCCTGTCGCCCCGGCCGCCGCCGCCGCGGGCGCTGTTCGGCCGCCGGCGCCGGCAGGGCGGCGCCGCCACGGCCGATTCGCCCTGTCTCGAGGCCGAGTCTCCCGAGGACGGGCCGCGCCGGCTCGGCCGGCCGCCGTCAGCTGCGAGCTCGAGGCCGGACTCGGGCCGGGCGGTGGTCGCAGGGCGTGAAGGTGCGACGCAGGAGCTGCGCGGCGTCGTCGATGGGCGGGGATGGTGCGCGACCCACGGGTCCGGCCTATCGTCAGCGTCGACCGCCGATTTGTTCGAGAGCCTCGAGCTGGGCTCTAGACTGGACAGGCTGAGCGCTGGGACGGTGGTGAGCCCTGCGCTCGGGCGCGCTGCAGAAAGGTCGGAAACGACGTTTGCCGGGGATGGAAACTCGCCGATTGTGTACCCGGCGAACTCAGAAGAAGTGGACTTCGGCTTCGAAGTTACGAAAAGCAGCGAAAAACTATCTATGATGTCAAGGCTTGCCAGCACCGGTAAAAAATCGGGCGCTGTAGTAAAACCTGCTGATCCCGGCTTAAACTCCAACTTGATAACGTCTACGATGTTCGCAGATACCTTTAGCGTCGAACATTTGGACTTGAATGACAGCAATCTGAAGGAGAACGTGTCGCCCATGGCCGATCGCTTCTCAGCGGTGCCTTTGCTGGCATCAGGCGCTGAGAAGCATGATACTTTGTCTACCTCTGTTGAACCCAAGCCGCGCAGAAGTGTGCGTTTTGCCAGCGGAGACGGCGACTCAACGCGCCATGGATCGGCGCAGGCGACGCGGCTTGTCGGACGCGGCCCAAAGAAGCGACGCAGCTCTTCCCCGCTGTTCGGTGACGAGCGGCGGCGCACGACGCTCGCCAGCTCCCCTGTCCCTGCACCCCAGCCCCCCAGTCCCGCCCGCCGCTCCAGCAGCCCCGCCCGTCAGTCCGCTTCCATCCGCCAGCCCACCGGCGGAGGTCGGGCTCCGGGCCACGGCGTCCCCCATTTCGGACGTCGCCGCGGACCCAGCGGCCGGCGCGGGCGCACCCTCCCCCGAGGCTGACGCGGCGCCGCCCCCGAACCCGCCTTGCTCCGGGCGGCGACCCCGCCGGTCAGCCCGCGCGACCCCTGGCTCGGGCCGGCCGCCGTCTGACGAGGCTTCGGCGGGCACGCCGAGCCGGCGTCCGGCCTCCAGCCCGGTCCGACTGCGGCTCGGACCAGCCGGAGGTGACGGAGGTGGCGGCGGCGGGCCTGGTGTGGGACCGGCTGCGAGAGGACAGCCTGCGCCGCTGGGGCAGCGTGTGTCTGGCGCCGGCCGCGCAGCCGCGCCCGGCGAGGACAGGTGGGCGGAGCGGACCGGGCGAGGGGCAGGGGCTGTGACGCAGACTGGCTCTGATGGGGCGCCGTACAGAGCCTGTTGGATTAGCGTGTGGACATGGCTCGCTCCTGATGACAACGGATAAGTATGGGCTGTGTGGTGAGCGTGTGAGTCGTATTGGCCGTGCGCGCAGGCAGCGACTAAGCGGTACACGGCCCGATCAGATGGTGCTTTGTGGAGGATCTCTCCCACACCTGAAACTGAAGCTTGGGCCGTTACTGCCCCATATGTCAGCTGACTTCAGCGCCGTGATGACCCGGTGTGTGGCCATGACCTCTCGGCGTATGCTTCAGCGTCCCTCCGTCGCCGCTCTGGCCAGGGTGGGGTGCCTCTAGAGGACGGGCGGCTGACTGGCCGTCCGGGGGCCCGGTGTGTGGCCATGACCGCTCGGCGTGTGCTTCAGCGTCCCTCCGTCGCCGCTCTGGCCAGGGTGGCATGCCTCTAGAGGACGGGCGGCTGCTGGTGGGACTGGCCGTCCGGGGGCCCGACGGACAGCTCTTCTTCCTGTCCCTGGACACCAAACAGTTTACTGAAGGTCGGTGTACTATTGGTTGATGGCTAGCTTTGCTAGAAGACGCTGGTCTAAGAGACTGTGCTTTCTGATGTGGTGTACGGCACATTCCGTCCCGCTCTACGGAGCAGTAAAGTCACGACTTTACTGCCCACCGTACATAATATTTTGCGTATGGCCACCGCAGCTTGAGATCGGTGCTGAACTCGCTGGACAGACAGGACCACGTCACCGCGGATGTCGCCTCGTGTGACCAGCGTCTGCCGCTGGCCTGTGCGGGACCGTCGCTGCCGTCAGTCCTGGCCTGCATACGGCGGTCACTGCGGGGTCCGTCGTGTGCCGGTGCTGTGTGTCGCCACCTCGCCCCGGTGTCCGCCGTGTGACAGCCGGCCTGCGCCGTCAGTCCTGGCCTGCATACGGCGGTCACTGCGGGGTCCGTCGTGTGCCGGTGCCGTGTGTTCGCCGTGTGACAGCCGGCCTGCGCCGCCAGCCTGCCTGCAGTGGCTGTCGAGCCTGCTGGCGCGGCCCCAGCTCACACTGCAGCTGTTCGCCGCGCGCCGCTGGCTGGTCGCGCTCTGGCCGCGCCTCCTCGCGCCGCCCGCGTGTCGCCTGCAGGACCCGGCCGTGGCCGGCTGGCTGCTGGACCCCGCCTCCGACGAGCTGCCGCTGCAGCAGCTGGTCAGTGGTCCGCCCGTCCGCTGTCCGGGCTGTGGTGAGCTGTTGCTGCAGCAGCTGGTCAGTGGTCCGTTCGTCCGCTGTCCGAGCTGTGGTGAGCTGTCGCTACAGCAGCTGGTCAGTGGTCCGTTCGTCCGCTGTCCGAGCTGTGGTGAGCTGTCGCTACAGCAGCTGGTCAGTGGTCCGTACGTCCGCTGTTCGGGCCTGTGACGAGCTGCCGCTGCAGCAGCTGGTCAGTGGTCCGTTCGTCCGCTGTCCGGGCTGTGATGAGCTGTCGCTGCAGCAGCTGGTCAGTGGTCCGTCCGTCTGCTGTCCGGGCTGTGGTGAGCTGTCGCTGCAGCAGCTGGTCATTGGTCCGTTCGTCCGCTGTCCGAGTTGTAATGAGCTGCCGCTGCAGCAGCTGGTTAGTGGCCTCTTCGTCTTCGCTTATCTGGCCTGTCGTGACTGATGGTTGCAGCGGCAGCTCATCACACCCCGGACATCGTGACCTGTGGTGACTCCATAGGCGTTGTTGATCGACTCGAGCGAAACAGTTCACATCCCTTATCTCGTCTGGAAGTACATCCCTAGCGATTATGCTGGCGTTTTCCAGACAGCACAGTTCGTCATGGTGTGCCTTCATTGCAGACCCTTTTCCCTCTTCCCTCATGTCCATTTCAACAGTTCAGCCTGTGTAACGTGTAACCGTTCGTCGTCCAGGCCGCGAACCGGCTGGCGTCGAGGCGCCACCCTCTGGATGCCGCTAGTTCGGGATCGGCTCGCCAGCTGGCAGTGTCGGAGGCGCTTCTGACCGAAAGCACAATGGCCGCCCTGTCCCGAGACCTCAGAGAAGCCACACTCTGGGAGGCATTCACGGGTAATTCATCAGGATGGTGAGCTGTAGCAGAAGGGGAGCTATTCTGTGGCATGAAGTGACATAGAATCTAATGTAATGCCATCAGAACTGAACTAGACTCTATACAGAGACTTCTCAGTATGTGCATAATGGATGTTTGTCAGCCGTTCTGCCATATTGGTAACTTGATAATGTATCTGGCGTTGCCAACGTAAATGTATGATTGCCGGTGGCGTGGCCCGCATTTCAACGCATTGAACCAACCGCGTCGCACTAAACGTGGAATCAAAATCATGGCATTTTACCGAACAAAGGCGGCGGTGTATCCAAAGTTGTCCCGGTCTGCTAAGAGCAGGCTTCCCTGTTTGGGCGTGCCGTGGCCCACGCGCAGTAAGAAGCATAACCTTGACTGTCCCCGTACGAGGGCATCTGGTGTCGATGGGATTTGTCATCACTTCTGGTGTGTCGAAACCGCACTGCTCCAATTAGATCCTTCTCCGCTTGTGTAGCTCGGGGGACAGGTGCGGGACAGCTGGAAAACCCAGCGGCTCTGAGCATTAATCCAGAGCGTGTGCACCGTTCGGTCGGCCGATATGGAAGCGTCAGCTGGTGTCGGCTAGATTGGAACGGCGCCTCTATGGTGGTAGGTTCAGCGCCTACGCCACAGGGTCCACTTGACAAGGGCGCTCTGAGCCCGAGGTCACCCGTGCAGGCCATTCGAGATGCATTTGAAAATAATGCAAAGCAAAACGCACGCTTGGCCATCAATGGCAGAGTTCGTTACTATTGTCCGAAGATTACACCGTCTGTGCTCATCACGGTGTGTGCCAACGCGTCCGCTCGGCAGACGTCAGTATCGCTGCGTCCGTTCGGCAGAGGTCGAGATGGCGAGCGCGGTGCCGCTGGCTGCGCTGGAGCGGGCCGGCTTCTGCCTCGACATTGTCCGGCTGCAGGCGCAGGTGGCCCAGCTGCAGCAGCTGAAGGCGCAGCTGGAGCGGCAGGCACACCGCCTGGCTGGCAGGCGCTTCAACATCGCCGCCAGCACCGACGTGGGGCGGGTGAGTGCCACGATCTGACCAGGAGCGCCACCCCTCTGCCTGGGCGGTGCTGCCCAGCGGCGTCGGATGGTGTGTAGTGTCGCTGTGCACGGCATGTCTCGCGGCTCAATGCGCGCCCGCGCTGCTCAGGGGACGCTTCGAGTGCTTAATAGCGCATCGCTTGTTGGCTCCCGAGTTAAGTTCGCTCGCTCTGAATGGGCTGGGACCAGTCGGCACCGGATGCTCGTCCGTCCCGAAGTTGACGACTAGGCCGCAGCTGGGCGCGTCGCTGATGTGTCCCGGCCTGCAGGTGGTCTCCGTCCCCGGGCCAGGGCGTGTGCTCGGGAAAACCCGCGCCGCAGGTCTGCCTTACCGCGTGCGTCACGCCGTCAAACTTATGCTGGCGTAGGTGCCAGCCAGCCAGCGGCGTCGGCGCGGTGGTGTGGGTTGATTCACCTGTTTAGACGAGGGGCTCTGTGCGATGATACAGCAGTGGACGTGTCGCTGGTGGCTGACGGTGGGGTTGGAAAGTTTTGCACGTCGGTTCAGTGTAGATGAGTGGCAGCCAAGCCGGGACGAAGCGGTTTATTTTTTCCTGAAGACGAGGCAGTGTGCCGCGCATGCAGCTGCGTGGCGTAGTGATTGAACTTGCTATACTTTCAAGCCGATAAATGGGACACGTTAGGATGAGGCAAGAAGCGCATCCTTGAACCAGTTAATTAGTAAGATGCGTGATGACAGGGATAGCAAGATAACGGCCCAAGTGTCACCCGACGCACTTCTCTTGTGCATCAAGGTTTGCAACAATCGTAAAATGTCTGCTGTGTGTAGACCACAAAACTCCTGTGCTCTATTCGGTTGGTGTTATGCTCGTTATGATTTTACCGTACATGTGTTGAAGCACCAACACCGCGCCGGGTCTATGCCACCTTCTCTTGCTTAATGATGCGAGGGCTTGCCGGGGCGTACCTCTGAGCACCTGGACGCCACTTGGTCATCGGCGCCGAGCGAGGGCTTGCCGGGGCGTACCTCTGAGCACCTGGACGCCAGTGTCGGTCACTGGCGCCGAGCGAGGGCTTGCCGGGGCGTACCTCTGAGCGCCTGGACGCCAGTGTCGGTCACCGGCGCCGATGTGAGGGCTTGCCGGGGTGTACCTCTGAACACCTGGACGCCAGTGTCGGTCACCGGCGCCGATGTGAGGGTTTGCCGGGGCGTACCTCTGAGCACCTGGACGCCAGTGTCGGTCACTGGCGCCGAGCGAGGGCTTGCCAGGGCGTACCTCTGAGCGCCTGGACGCCAGTGTCGGTCACCGGCGCCGATGTGAGGGCTTGCCGGGGCGTACCTCTGAGCACCTGGACGCCAGTGTCGGTCACTGGCGCCGAGCGAGGGCTTGCCAGGGCCTCTGAGCACCTGGACGCCAGTGTCGGTCACCGGCGCCGATGTGGGGCTGGCGCCGCCCTGCGTCCCCGGGCGGCGCGGCGGCGGCTGGCGCAGCCGGGCTGGCCTCGCCCGCCTGCGCCCCGCCGTCCGGGAACAGGGCCCGATTTGGCGCCCCACCTGCGCCCACTTAGCGGCGGGCCGGCGCACTGGTCCCGGGGGCGCGCGCGCCGTCGGCCGGCCGGCGCTGCGCTCCGATACACCCCGCGGAGTGGTCGGAAATGAGCAGCCGCGCTCCCTGACGGCCGCCCGCCCGCAGATAACGCTGGGTTATTAAGTGCTCGTCTGTCGGTGGCCGCAGAGGATGGTTTAGCTTTGACGCGTCAGCCTGATTGATCGGGTGGCCCGCTTTCAATGAGGTGTCGGTCTTGGTGGGGCTTAGTTTGACAGACAGATTGATCGAGGAGCCGGTACTATCGGTGCCATTCTTGGCGCCCCGTATGAAAAGGCTCGGCGGATTCGTTTAAACGGCACGGCCTCAGATACCAAGTATTGGGGCCAGTTAGTCCCCATTCAACCGTATCAGGGTGATTTGTGTCAAATGATCTGCATCTATTTCTAGGCACTCTATTTTTACGCGGTCTTTTGTGCCTCGTGTGTCTTCTTCAACGGGGTCGGATCGACGAGAGCCGTCCGTCCGCCCCGCCCGCCGCAGGAGCTCCGTCATGCGGAGCCCGGCCCGGCAGCGAGCCTTTGACGATGGCAAAGTGACCCCAGAGACGGCTCTCTGCAGTGGTGAAGGATGGTTAGCTATTTAAAGGGCATGGGGTCACGCCGCCTCTTACTCCGAACTCCGTGCAGAGGGGCTCTGATGTCGGGCCGACTCGTAAGAGTGGCGCTCTCATCAGCGGGACGCGACGGCGGGAGAAGGATGAAGGCGGAATCGGAGTGGGAGCAGCTTCCTCCCTGGGTGTGCCACCTTTGTGTAGTGGCCGCTGCTGCTCTGCGTTTTCAGCTACCGTCCAATGATGTTCTTCTGTCCGTTCAGGCGTCCGCTGAGCCCTGTTCCTGTGTGTCTGTAGCTTTCGTCTGTTGACCCATGTCCCTGTCCGCCCGCAACAGTGTTATTCACCCACCCCTGCCCTGTTCGTCTGCTGCAGCGGATGTAAGTGTTTCCTTGTCTCTTCATTCTATCCACTGTTCTAGTACAATCCGTCCCACTCCGTCTGCAGCTGCTGCTCTGTGACCTCTGCCCCTGTCCGTCTGCAGCTGCTGTTCTGTGACCTCTGCCCCCGTCCGTCTGCAGCTGCTGTTCTGTGACCTCTGCCCCTGTCCGTCTGCAGCTGCTGCTCTGTGACCTCTGCCCCTGTCCGTCTGCAGCTGCTGCTCTGTGACCTCTGCCCCTGTCCGTCTACAGCTGCTGTTCTATGACCTCTGCCCCTGTCCGTCTGCAGCTGCTGTTCTATGACCTCTACCCCTGTCCGTCTGCAGCTGCTGTTCTGTGACCTCTGCCCCTGTCCGTCTGCAGCTGCTGCTCTGTGACCTCTGCCCCTGTCCGTCTACAGCTGCTGTTCTATGACCTCTGCCCCTGTCCGTCTGCAGCTGCTGTTCTGTGACCTCTGCCCCTGTCCGTCTGCAGCTGCTGCTCTGTGACCTCTGCCCCTGTCCGTCTGCAGCTGCTGCTCTGTGACCTCTGCTCCTGTCCGTCTGCAGCTGTTGTTCTGTGACCTCTGCCCCTGTCCGTCTGCAGCTGCTGTTCTGTGAGCTGGGCCTCTCGGCCGACCCGTCAGCGGAGTCGGCCGGCGGCCGGCCAGCGCCGAGCTGGGCGCCGCCTCCGCAGTCGTCGCGGCCGCCCGCTGCCCACCAACAAGGAGGCGCTGCTCAAGGTCCGACACATGCACCCGGTGGTCGATGTCATCGTCGAGTGGAGGAAGCTGACGCACGTGCTGGCCATGGTAAGAGCGCTCTGCGGATGGACGCCAAGTCTGTCGCAGGCTCGTGGTCCCACCAGAGGGTGACGCAAAGTGCACCTCGATCTCAGTTGAAACTCTGCTGGTCCCGCCAATTTTTCTTGACGTGTTGACTAAAGTGCGCAGGCTTGAATACCGAACATAAGGTGCATTAAGCAGTCTCGTGTAACATCAATATGCCAATTAGTTTTAGACGTACGAGTCAAAGGAGCGTGCCAAATTAATTAGCTTTCTAATCTCAGCCGTGGAATTTGCTGAGGTATGTACAGACAGATTTTGCGCCGCTGTTGTTAATTGGCAAGCGTGAGATCCGTGGGAGGGATATTGGATGGCCTGTTTCTAGGCGGATGTTTTGTTATACTCCCCAAAACTCGTCTAGATCAACGGCTTTTTTCTGTTTTTAGCTCGAGTCAACATCATAAAGAGGTTCGCAGGAGAAACAGGCATTCATAATACCCAAGCAAACGCAAGTACACTTGGCATGGCAGAGCGAATAGGCACACCTTACTTTGCCAGCCAGGAATCACATTAGTTCTGACAGAGATGCCGTTTTTCTTCCTCCTTGGAGTCCTTGAACAGCCCGGACTGATGGACATATGTTCCCAGAAGGCAAGCAATTAAATGTAGCAGCACAACGATACCTGAGCTTCACTCCATGTAGATCCGAAATAGACCAAGGTGGATGACCTGGCGTGTGTTGCCCTCTCTCTCTCTCTCTCTCTCTCTCTCTCCTCTCCTCTCTCCTCTCTCTTCTCTCTCTCTCTCTCTCTCCTCTCTCTCTCTCTCTCTTCTCTCTCTCTCTCTCTCTCTCTCTCTCTCTTCTCTCTCTCTCTCTCTCCCTCTCTTCTCTCTCTTCTAGCTCTTACTCGATCTCTATCTCTATATCTATATCTATCTCTATCTCTATCTCTATCTATATCTCTATCTCTATCTATATCATCTATCTCTATATCATCTCTATCTCTTTATCTCTCTCTCTCTCTCTTCTCTCTGTATCTCTCTCTCTCTCTCCCCTCTCACTCTCCCTCTCCCTCTCCATTCCCTCCTCTCTCTCTCTCTCCTCTCGCTCTCAGAGCAAGAGAGAGAGAGAGAGGGATGAGGAGAGAGAAGAGAAAGAGAGAGAGGAGAGGAGAGAGAGAGGGAGACTAGAGAAGAGAGGAGAGAGAGAGAGAGAGAGAGAGAGAGAGAGAGAGAGGAGAGAGAGAGAGAGAGAGAGAGAGGGGGGGGGGGGTACATCTCAAAGCAGTTGTTGCGGGCCCACCACATTTACACTGCCGTCAATACAATCTAATCGTTATTTAGCAGTAAGACGTCGTTTAACCAGTAACTTCTGGCATGGTATGTTTAAGGTCTTTAACATAACACACTACCTTCCAACTTATAACACCGAAAAGCCAGCAGCTGAAGGCTCTTCTTTCTTACATCAAGTACATTCTCCTTGTGACCATGATCCGTTTATTGTCGGTATACTACACAGTGCCAACATTAGTCTCCACTTAACAAGCAGACATTTAAGAGAATGTTGAAAAGCCCCGGCCCCAGTGACGTCACTTAGTATACACCGGCTGCACTTCTGACTGGGCTAGATTTGATTATGACATGCTGTGGGGAGCCCGGACGTGCGCACTGGAAGTGGCCAGACAAGTAATTATTAAAGCATTCGAAGCTCACGCCATATAGTTCGAGCCTCTGGACTGGTTTGGCATAGTTTATGGCATCAAAGACGCAAGTCATTTGCCAAGGTCAAGCAGTAAAACACAGCGTAATTCAGCAAAAACCATAACCGATCTTCGAAGAGTATCGTTTCAAGGTGTCCGGCACTACATCAGGGGCCAATATCTTGTTGCCGGACTTACCGCTGGTGGGTCGCTCACAACACTGGATGGAGACTGACCCCCGCCTCGGCGATTCGTCTCCCAACGTCGTTTTCAGAGTCGCTCATGCTACCTGCACGCGCCAGGTGCTCGGCTGGCGCTGCTTCTGGACAGTGCGTGAAAAAATAAGTAAATACGCACCCAAGCCTGGCCTCAGCCGCATATCGGCAATTTGCCCAAAAGGTCCGGTAAAATATTTGAATGGAATGAAACGTTGTTCTCTGGTGAAATACGGCAAGTTACCTGCAGAGGACATGCCAGCGAGGCTTGCACAAACACCCGCCATGCCACACATAACGTGTTGTATACCAATTTTTTGTTGTATACCAATTTGGGAGGGCCTGCACGTTGATCTGAAAGGTAGACTGAGTCACCAGAGCCGCCTGTCTCGTCAGCTGGACCTGTCGCAGGCAGCACATCAACGTTATTCTGGAGCAGGCTGGCCGTCGTATCAGGTCGCATGCGCGGCATATTGTCATTCTGTGCACTTTGCTGCGTATCACATCGCTCAAAACTCAAAACGAGATCGGGGGTCGTTCACAGTACTCCTCATAGGACCTGCGTGTTTTGACCTGCATCAGGCGAACCCGGAGCTGGGAAAAACCCAAGCGATTCGGGAATCTTGCAGTAGCTTACGTGAAGGCACGACCGAAATCACAGTCAGGCATGCATTCAAAAGTTAACTGATCTTTTCGAAAGCGTGCATTTCTGTATTCTCGTATGGCGTCGACGAAGGGTTTTTCCGGGGAGTTTTTCGCCCTTTTTGGGAGCCATGCCATTGCAAAGGATCTGTTTAACTGGATTGACGCCTGACCTGAATTTGATTTAGACAATACATAGATACACTGGTGACGGAAATTTCGGTAGTTTTATGTGCTTCGCTCAGGCGCCCTGCACCGTATAGACCAACGACTACGCAACTATCATCATCATGTATTCTTGTAACCTCCACGATGTGGCTGTTCTGGCTAAGTGTCAAGTTTAACAGGGTTACTCACACGCATGCACACACGCATAACTGCACACGCAAACATATCCTAACCGTATGAAAACACATACTGCAATATATATATATATATATATATATATATATATATGACTATTTTTACTTGCATTCTGGACAAACGAGTAGGCGGTTTGTCCACCTCAGCGCTCTGTTTCTCACAATGTTTACTGACAAATAATTATCACAGAAAACGTGACTAATTAGGCGTTTTGTGTATTCCTTTTCCCCGGAATGTTTTACGCAGTACGTGAATACAATGCTGATATAGGTGGAACATTTCGCGCTATTTGAGAGGGGGAAACGAACACGGCCGGTACATAGCTTAGATTCCATGCATTTGTGGCTATGGGACGTGCAAATTGTGGTCGTGCCCAAATTATCCCAAAAGAAGCATTCGAAGAACCCCGGGATTGCCTTGAGCACAGATTGGCTGTCGTGTGTGGCCGACGGGCCTCTTCGCTAACATGGAAACAAACAAGAAGTCTTGCGGGCTGTTCAACTGGCGCTGTCAGGCCTGATCTGGATGGTTGTTTTGCCGGAAGGAAGTTGTCGCAGGTCGAGCTAAGTCTTTGCCAACTTGCTTATTAGGTCGGCTGTCCACTACCGCTGCACCGCCTCGACGACGTAGCAAGTAGATGTCCATTGGATTCGTCGCCGCCTCAGTATTGCCACTAGGAATTTCACTAGACACCGTCTTTATGTTTGACCTCAGACATAATCCTTTCTCTATGCGTCCTGAAGGGGCTTTTTCGTGGTGCAGCTACTACCGTATTGCGAATACCTGTTAGGTTACTCGGTTACGAAAATCCCCCCCCCCCCCCGCCCCCTCCAACGGGAATTCGTTGTGCACGTGGCGCCGGTTGCCGACTGGCTCGTCTCGGCGTGCTGACTGAGGCAGCCGGCCACGGGCAGAGTAGACGGGGCGGGCGGGGCCACGGGCAGAAAAGGCGCGTGCCAGATCGGTGTGCGAACCCTGCCGTCGCTTCTCCGAGGTCATCTCACCAGCGAAACCCATCAGACACCGGGGAACCCCTGCCATCATGTGCTCTGTCGAGAACTAGTTTGTTTCGCAGCCAAGTTATGCTCTTCAAAGCATCTTACTACAATGGGATAGCAACGTTATTCGTAGAGCTTGCACAGGATGTTACTTGTTCAAATAATAACCAGAAAATAAGATTTTCTTCTATCTAGGCACGGGCGGGGCCCCTGTTAACTCATTGGTATCCAGGGATGTTGCCAAAGTGTTTGGAACCTTCACAAACCTGTGTTTGTTGTTAGCAGTCAGTGTCAGCAGTGCGTCGCGTTCATGTCTGTGAAGAACTTCCCATGGTTCGTCCTATGCGTCCACGTATCGGCAAGGTAGACTGGCTGCACATGATACAAACACTTTGATTTCTGTTCACGTTATTTGGTTGAGACAATGATGGATAGATGACTTTTGGATGCTCAGAAATTGACATGGGTGACGTAAGTGTATTCATTTTCAGCATGATTCGTAATCTTACCAAGCATTCCTGGCAAATACTGCACGGCCCATTTCCTGAACGTGAAGTTTATCGGGGACTGTGTGATTGCTGTGCTTTGTGCTCTAAAAACAACCGTTAATGCGTTGGGCAACTTAATGTGATGCAAGTGGACTGAAATGCACCCAAAACGCCATTTTGCTTCTACATTGTTGAAATTTGCCCAAATATACCGAAGATGCGCTGTTACAACAAACACGTGTTATTCACGTCCATTACTGAGCTTTATCGTAACGTAAGTCGCGTGTTTATTCAGCGCTAGTTTCTGCTCACAGTGTCCATTTGCCGTTCTGTGAGCAGATGCTCCTCCCCGCCAGGTGGGGCCGTCGGTGGCAGCCGCCATTCTCATCATCAGCATATATATATATATATATATATATATATATATATATATATATATATATATATCGTTCATCGGGTTTTTCCCAAAGCCATGCACATGAGCGTCGAACCTAGACCTCAAGTGGGGCCTTCACAGCTTCCAGCCCCTCCCGAAAAAAGCATCGCACTCCATGCACGGCCATTCTACACACGTACGACCACTCTCCGTCCCCCCCAGACGGAAACCGAAAGAAAACGTATCTTCCACAGATGGCGTCAGTCAACTTGGGCCCGATGACCGTGGCATGCGTGTTCTGCTCGTGCGATCCCCCCACCTCGGCGGCAGGCCGGGCGCTGACACGGGCTGGTTTCAGATAGTAACATGCGTGCTTCTGCTCGTGCGATCCCCCAACCTCGGCGGCAGGCCGGGCGCTGACACGGACTGGTTTCAGATAGCAACATACGTGTTCTGCCCGTGCGATTCCCCCCGCCTCGGCGACAGGCTGGGCGCTGACACGGGCCGGTTTCAGATCGCGCTGCCGCTGCAGCGGGAGGCGGCCGGCTGCTGCGGTGGCCGCTGCCGCGTGCGGGGCCGCTGGCTGACCCACACGGCCACGGGCCGGGTCGGCATGCACGAGCCCAGCCTGCAGTCGGTGCCGCGGCCGTTCACAGCGGCCGGAGATCGGCCCATCTCGCTGCGCAGCGCCTTCGTAGCACCACCCGGTGAGCAGGGCCCGGTCTGACCCTGGCTGCGGCGGCGTGGGGGTCTGACACGGACAGGGACGTGGGAAGATGGTCCGACGCGAGTAGTCAGGAGAGCGTCATCGGACATGGATGTGGGGCTTTAGCGCTGGAGGGGTAGGCTTGCATAACGCCGACGGGGTGGGGCAGCGTGGCACGATACGGACAGGGCACGGGCGTCGATTGGTGACTTGACGCAAACAGGGTCGGCTGTCACGAACGGCGGGTGAGTGACTTGACGCGGACGGGTGTGGAATGATGTACAGCACAGAGCTGGCTAGGCGGCGACTCAGTCAACCGTTCGACGGTGTGAACCGCGGTCCCGACGTTGGCACTTCCTCGGCGTCTCTCGCCGTCCTCACCGTCCCCGCGTCCGCCTGTCGTCCGCCTGTCGTCCGCCTGTCATCCGCCTGTCGTCCGCCTGTCGTCCGCCTGTCGTCCGCCTGTCGTCCGCCTGTCGTCCGCCTGTCGTCCGCCTGTCGTCCGCCTGTCGTCCGCCTGTCGTCCGCCTGTCATCCGCCTGTCGTCCGCCTGTCGTCCACCTGTCGTCCGCCTGTTGTCCGCCTGTCGTCCGCCTGTTGTCCGCCTGTCGTCCGCCTGTCGTCCGCCTGTCGTCCGCCTGTTGTCCGCCTGTCGTCCGCCTGTTGTCCGCCTGTCGTCCGCCTGTCATCCGCCTGTCTTCTGCGTGCCGTCCGCTGACGGCTGGGCGGCCGGCCGTAGGCTGCGTGCTGGTGGCGGCCGACTACTGTCAGCTGGAGCTGCGTCTACTGGCCCATCTCAGCGGCGACGACCGGCTCCAGGCGCTGTTCCGGCGCGGGGGCGACCCCTTCCGCAACATCGCCGCCGCCTGGGGTGATCTGACCCCCGACCAGGTGAGGTCCCCGGCGGTGATCCCGTTCAAGTGAGGTCCATGGCCTTGTCTTATGATCAGGTGAGGTCCCCGGCTGTGACCCCGACCATTTGAGATCCCGGCTGTGACCCCGACCAGGTGAGGTCCCCGGCGGTGACCCCGACCATTTGAGGTCCCGGCTGTGACCAAGACCATGTGAGGTCCCCGGCTGTGACTCTGACCAGGTGATGTTCTCAGCTGTGGCTCCAACCAAGTGACCGGGTGGGTGACGGATCCCCCAGCCTGTGTGCATCGGCTGGGCGCAGACTGAAAACGAAGCGAGCTTCCGTCTGCTCTCGGACATTTCCATATTGGTATACCGGGCCCTGTCTACGGTCAGATACCGCTGGCCTGCCGCACGAAACTGGACATGTTCCTGACAGACAGGCCCGCAGACTGAGACGTCAGTCTCAGCTTTGCAGCGCGGTTGGCAACTATCTGAGTGGGTTCTTGTCTGTGGTTTCTATTGAGTGGCTTGGGTCTGATCATTTCGTCCAAATCCCTTCAGTGTTCTGCCAGCTGCCAGTTCTGCCAGCTCTGCCATGTTCTGCCAGCTACGCACTTTCGCCACTTTTCAGTCAAGGTTTAGTTTCTCGTATGTGAATTGCCTGGTCGGCCGATTTTTATGGAATGCTATGGACTTGTGTTTAGGAGCTTTATGCTTTTGCTACATGTGCTTGCTCACATTTGCGAGGAATCTGGTTAATGTCGCTGCGAGAGGCGCCGCATTAATGCATCTAAACAGGGCCTAGCATGGACAGGATGGGACGGGGACCCTTCCATGTACAAATGCTGCCAAGATGCCGCGGTCTTGGCAGTGTGTTTCATAAGTTCTTCCTCACCTTTCGCCTGCACATTTGGCCATTTAGCTTCGGTAATGTTTATGTTCAGGTGACGTAAGTGACCAAAAATCGCTTGCATTTTTGTAATTCACGGCGTGACACGTCCACAATTGAAACTAATTGATGACTTAGCTCTGATCAGACCAAAGAACCCTCACATGTCCGAACAGAAGGCATTGATATTACTAAAAAGGGCCTCTCCCGGGGAAATGATCGCGTGTGGACCATGGGGATGATCCAGGGTGGTGTCAGTCATGGCGATGTCACCCAGCATGGGTATTACTAAAAAGGCCCTCTCTTGGGGTAGGTGGTCGCGCGAGGACCATGGGGATGGTCCAGGATGGAGTCAGCCAGGGCGATGTCACCGATGCGCTGGGGCTGTCACGACGTACAACGTACGCACAGTGGAGCAGATGTTCACGGGGAGAATCTTGATGACAAGAACGCAGGCCGGCCACCACATGTAAGCCGGGTGGTGGCAATAGTCGATGCCGAAGCTGCGCTGAAGTGAGGCCAGAACGTGCGGAAATAATCAAGGCAGATTGCCACGCAGCGTTAAGAGGCGTCTAACAAGACTGTTCACCGTAATATTAATTGCTCATAGGCCTCACAGCGTACACAAGGGACAAACAGCCATAACTTAAGTGGAAAACAGCGGAAGGCGAGTGTAGAGGTGTGCTCACAGAACAAATCGAAGAATTAGAGCAAGGACAAATGCTCAGTAACATGGAGCGACGAGCCTTTTTATCGAGCTCGCACAACCCTCAAACGACCAAAATGACCGTGTTTAGGCGAAAAGCCGGACGTATGTACCATGTTCCCGCCTTGAAAAGAGATATCGGAGGTGCTGGTCTGGGGGCAGTGAGGACTTACAGAACTGCCGCAAAACCAGACTATCAGCACATACTACTAGGTCAGGGAGATATTTGATGTCTCTCACAGAAGCCATGGATTGAACGGCGAACACGGACCCCTCAAATCACTGCAAGATGGTATGCGACATGTCGGCAGCCATATCCATGCAATGCGGCGCGGCGCGCCCGCGCGCACGGCACAGAAAGTGGTGTCAAACCACCCGCCTGAGGAGATACCAAACGGCCGACAAAACCCGTCGACAACCCCATGCTCCGAGCGTTTAGCACCGGTCGAAATTAAACCTTCATCATTCGAAGTCGCTAGTCGGTAACTTATTCTCTAGAATATGGTGGCCTTGGGTTAGGGTAAGGGCCACCTAAAATAAAAAAACGGAAAAATAGTGTTGTAGACAACCTCATGCTTCGAGCCTATGGAGCCCATCGGTACAAAACCTTTACCAATCGATGCGCCTCGGTTCATATGCTATTCTTTCCAGAGCATGGTGACCTTGGACCTGGTCAAGGGTCACATAAATGCAAGATAACAACAGAATTGGCTGCAGACAACCCCATGCTCCGAGCCTTTGGGACCGATCGGCATAAAACCTTTACCGATCGATGCGCTGTTCGTAGCTTATTCTTTCCATAATATGGTGACCTCGGGCCGGGTCAAAGGTTGCCAGAAACGGTCAAATCCACTTGAGATTAATTTGCAGGCAACCCATGCTCAAAGCGGTAAGCTTCGATCAAGTCAAAGGCCCGCAAAGACGCCCAATACTTTTTGTGTATTGTTGGTGATCTTTGGCCTGGCCCAAGGTCTCCATGTTTTGCGTATGATGGGAACCAATAATAACGCATTGATTGTTGAGGGTTTTGTGTCGATGGGTCCCATAGGCCCGGAGCATGTGGTTGGCTGCAAATTGTTGCAAAAAGATGTGCGTTCCAATTTCTCAATGCTCGTTCCAGCGTACTGCGAGCCCGTCTGGGCCGCCGTTTCTCGTCTCCACCCTATGTTGTTGTTGTGTGTTGTACTATTTCGCACAAACTGTTTCTAAGCACTTCCGGCTAGAGTTCCGTGGGATAAATCACTGATAAATGGGTTATCCCATCTCTCCGTCGGGTGCAGGCTGGAGCTGCATTTCAGCAATAATTTTGTGGCTTTGGTGCAGACCAAGGCCATTTCCCAGGTAAAAATGCTTCGCCGGCTGTGCTAGGTTAAAAAATCGGTTCATCGAAATATCTTTGTTTAAACCAGCCTGCAAAAAAGCGTTTTCACACCGCCGTAGCGTTGGTGCCATATAATTTAGTCCCATGATGACGTCACAACGTCGCCTTCCCAGACTGCAGTAATGCTGGGGCTTGCTCTCATCGGCCGCTGTCTCGTCTGCCGGTTACCTCTGTCGCTCATTGCTGATACGGCATCTCATTTGCCGTCCGCAGACGGAAGCCATGGTGGCAATGCTCATCCTATTGCGGGACTTCTATGGCATTGCCTGGCTTCTTGGCCGCAGCTCTGACGCGGTCTGATGATCGCCATGGGGCGGGTATTGGCTGTGTGCCGGCGGCGCTCGCGCCACAACGACAAACGTTGAGAAGTTACCGGTGGTCGACAGGCCTCATTCTATCGCCTCGAAGGCGGCGAGCGGGCGCACCAGGCTCCGCTTCGCGAAGACGGCGAGCGGGCACGCCAGGCTCTGATTCGAACCGCCACCGGTCGTGGTCGGTGACCGCCGTTCTGGCGTTGGGCGAAGGGCTGGGTGGCTGGGCGGATGGGTGCGTGGGTG
Organism: Pollicipes pollicipes; assembly: GCF_011947565.3. NCBI lineage: Eukaryota > Metazoa > Arthropoda > Thecostraca > Pollicipedomorpha > Pollicipedidae > Pollicipes > Pollicipes pollicipes. The sequence goes on along the minus strand of NW_023596576.1, from coordinate 22,513,090 downwards.
GGTGGATGGGCTGGGGCAACTGCCGGCAGTGTCCTGGAGGCCGGCGGTGGTGCTTAGCGTGCAGCTCGAACCACTCGGGCGGCGGTGGGAGGGTATATGCAGTGAGCCGTATCTGGGAAAAGCGCCGATATCAACGTTAGTCACTTAGATATCAACGTTACTCACTCAGATATCAACGTCAGTCACTCAGATATCGCATGCCAAAGCAGGTCTCTGTCAAGAATGCACTGTGATGTCCATGGACCGTGGTTTACGTTTACGTTGCAAATGTAATGTTTGTGTCTGTCTATTTAGCTCTGCCGATGTGTTTGCTTGACACACTTTAACTTTATGGTGCTTTGGTCTATTACTAAATTCGCCATTTGGTTTATTTACTAAGTTGCGATTTGTGTTGCCTGGCGAGCAATCTCACAACATGTTGTGAGATTGCTCGCCAGGCAACACAAATCGCAACTTAGTAAATAAACCAAATGGCGAATTTAGTAATAGACCAAAGCACATAAAGTTAAAGTGTGTCAAGCAAACACATCGGCAGAGCTAAATAGACAGACACAAACATTACATTTGCAACGTAAACGTAAACCACGGTCCATGGGACATCACAGTGCATTCTTGACAGAGACCGGCTTTGGCATGCGATATCTGAGTGACTGACGTTGATATCTGAGTGAGTAACGTTGATATCTAAGTGACTAACGTTGATATCGGCGCTTTTCCCAGATACGGCTCACTGCACATACCCTCCCACCGCCGCCCGAGTGGTTCGAGCCGCACGCTAAGCACCACCGCGGCCTCCAGGACACTGCCGGCAGTTGCCCCAGCCCATCCACCCACCCACGCACCCATCCGCCCAGCCACCCAGCCCTTCGCCCAACGCCAGAACGGCGGTCACCGACCACGACCGGTGGCGGTTCGAATCAGAGCCTGGCGTGCCCGCTCGCCGTCTTCGCGAAGCGGAGCCTGGTGCGCCCGCTCGCCGCCTTCGAGGCGATAGAATGAGGCCTGTCGACCACCGGTAACTTCTCAACGTTTGTCGTTGTGGCGCGAGCGCCGCCGGCACACAGCCAATACCCGCCCCATGGCGATCATCAGACCGCGTCAGAGCTGCGGCCAAGAAGCCAGGCAATGCCATAGAAGTCCCGCAATAGGATGAGCATTGCCACCATGGCTTCCGTCTGCGGACGGCAAATGAGATGCCGAATCAGCAATGAGCGACAGAGGTAACCGGCAGACGAGACAGCGGCCGATGAGAGCAAGCCCCAGCATTACTGCAGTCTGGGAAGGCGACGTTGTGACGTCATCATGGGACTAAATTATATGGCACCAACGCTACGGCGGTGTGAAAACGCTTTTTTGCAGGCTGGTTTAAACAAAGATATTTCGATGAACCGATTTTTTAACCTAGCACAGCCGGCGAAGCATTTTTACCTGGGAAATGGCCTTGGTCTGCACCAAAGCCACAAAATTATTGCTGAAATGCAGCTCCAGCCTGCACCCGACGGAGAGATGGGATAACCCATTTATCAGTGATTTATCCCACGGAACTCTAGCCGGAAGTGCTTAGAAACAGTTTGTGCGAAATAGTACAACACACAACAACAACATAGGGTGGAGACGAGAAACGGCGGCCCAGACGGGCTCGCAGTACGCTGGAACGAGCATTGAGAAATTGGAACGCACATCTTTTTGCAACAATTTGCAGCCAACCACATGCTCCGGGCCTATGGGACCCATCGACACAAAACCCTCAACAATCAATGCGTTATTATTGGTTCCCATCATACGCAAAACATGGAGACCTTGGGCCAGGCCAAAGATCACCAACAATACACAAAAAGTATTGGGCGTCTTTGCGGGCCTTTGACCTGATCGAAGCTTACCGCTTTAAGCATGGGTTGTCTGCAAATTAATCTCAAGTGGATTTGACCGTTTCTGGCAACCTTTGACCCGGCCCGAGGTCACCATATTATGGAAAGAATAAGCTACGAACAGCGCATCGATCGGTAAAGGTTTTATGCCGATCGGTCCCAAAGGCTCGGAGCATGGGGTTGTCTGCAGCCAATT
>NW_023596576.1:22504460-22510974 GCF_011947565.3 Pollicipes pollicipes | reverse complement strand
GGCGCCATGATCACCGCAGCGTCCCGCCTCAGCTGGAGGCCGGGCGCCATGAGCATCGCAATACCCCACCTCAGTTTGAGGCCGGGCGCCATGATTACCGCAGCATCACGCCTCAGTTGGAGGCCGGGCGCCATGACCGCCGCAGCATCACGCCCCAGTTGGAGGCCGGGCGCCATGACCGCCGCAGCATCCCACCTCAGTCGGAGGCCGGGCGCCATGACCACCGCAGCATGCTGCGCCGCCCGACAGCGGGGCGCTGTGAGCCCGCCGCAGCAAAGTCGCCCGGCCCCGGACCGGGCTCGGCTGCCGCTCGAGCGCAGCGCCGCCACGCCACTGACCTCATAAATGAGCTCGTCATGCAGCTGCAGGACGAGGCGCGGCGGACCGCCGCAGCAGCCGACCGCCGGTGGTGCTGCCAGTCGCCGGTAGATGGCGTTGGTGGCGCGCTTCACGAGATCGGCCGCGGAGCCCTGCACCGCGGTGTTGACGGCCTGCCGCTCAGCGTGACCTGGCGGCACGCGGCCGGCGTGAGGACGGCTGGCGTGCTGGATCGGCACGTAGCGCTCTCAGGTGGGTACAGGTCGGCGTGACACTGCCATACGGCCGGAGAGGGTTACAGGACGCGAGCAAGGTTGGCACGCCGGCAGAGGTGCTCACAAGCAGTCGCATGTCCTCACGCGGCCGGAGGTAATTACGAGCAGCGTGACTGTCATACAGACGAGGAGGGTTTATGCCACTCCACTGCGTCATGGACAGCAGCATGAAGACAATTTTCCAAACAGGCAGATTGAGAACTGCTGGTTGAATGCATAGCATCTTCAAGTGTTCAATTAAACACAATGTCTTCCAGCATTTCCAGTTTGATCGTCTTCATCGTCTAGACGACAGCGTTGCCCACTGGCGGCCTAGGTCCGCCCCAATCCTAACAAACATGTCAACGAGTCGACTCTACGCCCGCCGTAAATCGTGATAAGTCGTCACTGGCTTAATTGGTTTTCCCCGCCCACTTCCCAAACCCATTCCCTGCCAGCACAACAGCCCGATGCATTATCGGATACAGATTCCGAGCACTAAAAAAGAAAACTGAGCAACAAAATCAATAAGCCTCGAAAGGTTGGAGGTTCATGCCGCCGAAGGCAAGCCGGTCTTCTGTTCCGGAACATGGCACACACAACTCGGAATGGACAAAAACCGAGCGGTCGCAAACCAGCTGGCACGAGGTGCGTGCACTGTGCCGAGCACCAGTGGCCAAGGCGGTCCGGCCGGACTTAAGTCTCTGGTACAAACGTGGCCGATTCCAGTACAGAGGCCGCCCCCCCTCCCCCCTTCGTTCTGTCACGGTTGATGGGACCAGGAGCGATTGCTGTACCTACGGTGACCTGGTGTCCCCATTGGAGTCTGTGAGGGCATCCCTGACCGCTGGATTCCACGGGTCCCAATTAAGGCTCATGGTAGCAGGAGTATCGACCGGGACCGACAAGACCCGAGTTCGGTTCATCGGAGCGGAGTGTCCGCTTGATTCGACGGGTTTCGAATACGGTTCGCGGCAGTGGGGGTGTCAGTGAGATTCCGCGGGACCTGATACCGGTGTTACGAAGCAGGACCAAGTGCCGGGCAGCCTAGATTTGTACATGATGTTTTATGTGTGAACGGCACTGAGTGTGTTAGCTCAGACGACAAATCACGATTGATGACGGCAGATCTAGCAGCTGCATCTAACCATGGTAAAAGAGCCAAGCAACTGGCGCTAGTTGGCTACGCTCTCTGTGAGCAAAGCTGACAGTGCTGCAACACTCGGCCCTCGCTTCGGGCCGGCGGGGTCGCGGCGGCGACCAGGGGTGGCCGACCCACCTCGGGCGGCGGCGTCACTGCTGCTGATGTCGGGCAGGTAGCGGCGCCGGCCAGCCAGAGTGGTCACGTACCCCTGGCGGCGGCAGGCGGCCACCACCGCCGTCAGGTACGGCTGCAGGCCTGCGGCGAGGCCGGGCCGTCAGCGCACGCCGCGGGGGACGCGCGGTCGCGCGACAAGGGAGTGCCCCGGGGTCTCCTGCGGAGAGGCGCGGCCCCGGAGTAGGCCGCGGGATTGGTGGCGATCCGCATCCACGCGTCTCGCTCGGCATCGACGCGGATGTGAAAGTCGCCAGGGCGTCGCTGCGCAGGCAAATACGACGGAAAGGCGGGACCGACGGAAAAGTACGCCGGGGCAGACAGCCACCGAGCGCCGAGCGGTGTCACGGGAAGCATTCCAACCAGTGCACACTGATACTGAACAGGTTTATATGGATAAGCATGCATGTTAAAAAATACCACAAAGTCAATGTAATGACATCATCGCTCAGCATACTCCGTTGACATCAGCACATCGTGATGAAATGTCTCGGCCCGTCCCCATGACGGACGGCAGCATCACTAACGTGGCAGACGTTAACGTCACGTTAACGTTACGTCACGTTAACATAACGTCACGGCGTCAGACGATATGCACGCGCAAGCAGGCTGACAGATTGGCGCACGCGAGGGTATTGGCCGAGAGCGGATAATTGTGCGCGCAGGAGCTTCCGCCGTATGGGCGCACACAAACATCCACCAGAAAGATGCACGAGACTGAGGGGGACGACAAGCGACCCACCCAGCGTAAGATCGCGCTGCGGGCCACGGACCGGGCCAGCACGCGGCGTCCCTCTGGCACAGTCGACAGCACCCGAGACTCACCAGGGAACTGGGCGTGGAAGGAGCGCTGCACGGCCGAGGCCTCCTCCGCGTCGACGCCCATCTGGCCGGCCAGCGCGCGCTCGCCCATTCCGTAGATGAGGGCGTAGCACACCGCCTTGGTGTGCTGTCTCCGCTCCTCAGTCACCTGCAGCGGCGCCGCGCCACGTCACGGTCGCGGCTAACGCCCACCGCGCGCGAACGCGACAGCTTGCCGCGCGAGGAGGCTCATCAGGTCGCGAGAGGTTGCGGCCGCAGCTCTGGACGCGGTCGCGGCGGGGGCGCACCTTACGGGAATGGTCTGTTGGAAGCCGACGGCTAGTGGGAATTTGGCCAGGCGTGATCAGCATTTAAGGAAGAGAAAGCGGCGCACAGCGTCACGAACCGTTGTATAGTGCCAGCGACTGTAGAGATTATGTCAGCGCTGAGGGGCCATGACGTAAGCGGGGTTCGAACGTGGGAGCCGAGGGCGCTAACCACTCGGCCATCACTCGGTCGTCACGCGCGCCGTGAGCAGCAGACCCACGTCGTGCCGGATAATGTGATTACTTCGTTTACGGAGTAGCGGTCGCCACATCTGATGAGCTTGATTATTATTATTGGGGATTAGGGCGCGCCAACGGTCGAGATGATTTTGCGTCCATTCGATGAGTTTTGTCAGAGGTTGAAGGTGTAATGGCGTGAGCAATCTTCGCATCATTCCAACTTTTTGAGGTCCAAAGTGGCTGCGAGTGCACAATCCCAATGCTGCGAGATAACTTTCTTGTGATGCTGAATGTTGTGAGATTGCTCGCCAGGCAACACAAATCGCAACTTAGTAAATAAACCAAATGGCGAATTTAGTAATAGACCAAAGCACCATAAAGTTAAAGTGTGTCAAGCAAACACATCGGCAGAGCTCAATAGACAGACACAAACATTACATTTGCAACGTAAACGTAAACCACGGTCCATGGACATCACAGTGCATTCTTGACAGATACCTGCTTTGGCATGCGATATCTGAGTGACTGACGTTGATATCTGAGTGAGTAACGTTGATATCTAAGTGACTAACGTTGATATCGGCGCTTTTCCCAGATACGGCTCACTGCATATACCCTCCCACCGCCGCCCGAGTGGTTCGAGCTGCACGCTAAGCACCACCGCCGGCCTCCAGGACACTGCCGGCAGTTGCCCCAGCCCATCCACCCACCCACGCACCCATCCGCCCAGCCACCCAGCCCTTCGCCCAACGCCAGAACGGCGGTCACCGACCACGACCGGTGGCGGTTCGAATCAGAGCCTGGCGTGCCCGCTCGCCGTCTTCGCGAAGCGGAGCCTGGTGCGCCCGCTCGCCGCCTTCGAGGCGATAGAATGAGGCCTGTCGACCACCGGTAACTTCTCAACGTTTGTCGTTGTGGCGCGAGCGCCGCCGGCACACAGCCAATACCCGCCCCATGGCGATCATCAGACCGCGTCAGAGCTGCGGCCAAGAAGCCAGGCAATGCCATAGAAGTCCCGCAATAGGATGAGCATTGCCACCATGGCTTCCGTCTGCGGACGGCAAATGAGATGCCGTATCAGCAATGAGCGACAGAGGTAACCGGCAGACGAGACAGCGGCCGATGAGAGCAAGCCCCAGCATTACTGCAGTCTGGGAAGGCGACGTTGTGACGTCATCATGGGACTAAATTATATGGCACCAACGCTACGGCGGTGTGAAAACGCTTTTTTGCAGGCTGGTTTAAACAAAGATATTTCGATGAACCGATTTTTTAACCTAGCACAGCCGGCGAAGCATTTTTACCTGGGAAATGGCCTTGGTCTGCACCAAAGCCACAAAATTATTGCTGAAATGCAGCTCCAGCCTGCACCCGACGGAGAGATGGGATAACCCATTTATCAGTGATTTATTCCACGGAACTCTAGCCGGAAGTGCTTAGAAACAGTTTGTGCGAAATAGTACAACACACGACAACAACATAGGGTGGAGACGAGAAACGGCGGCCCAGACGGGCTCGCAGTACGCTGGAACGAGCATTGAGAAATTGGAACGCACATCTTTTTGCAACAATTTGCAGCCAACCACATGCTCCGGGCCTATGGGACCCATCGACACAAAACCCTCAACAATCAATGCGTTATTATTGGTTCCCATCATACGCAAAACATGGAGACCTTGGGCCAGGCCAAAGATCACCAACAATACACAAAAAGTATTGGGCGTCTTTGCGGGCCTTTGACCTGATCGAAGCTTACCGCTTTAAGCATGGGTTGCCTGCAAATTAATCTCAAGTGGATTTGACCGTTTCTGGCAACCTTTGACCCGGCCCGAGGTCACCATATTATGGAAAGAATAAGCTACGAACAGCGCATCGATCGGTAAAGGTTTTATGCCGATCGGTCCCAAAGGCTCGGAGCATGGGGTTGTCTGCAGCCAATTCTGTTGTTATCTTGCATTTATGTGACCCTTGACCAGGTCCAAGGTCACCATGCTCTGGAAAGAATAGCATATGAACCGAGGCGCATCGATTGGTAAAGGTTTTGTACCGATGGGCTCCATAGGCTCGAAGCATGAGGTTGTCTACAACACTATTTTTCCGTTTTTTTATTTTAGGTGGCCCTTACCCTAACCCAAGGCCACCATATTCTAGAGAATAAGTTACCGACTAGCGACTTCGAATGATGAAGGTTTAATTTCGACCGGTGCTAAACGCTCGGAGCATGGGGTTGTCGACGGGTTTTGTCGGCCGTTTGGTATCTCCTCAGGCGGGTGGTTTGACACCACTTTCTGTGCCGTGCGCGCGGGCGCGCCGCGCCGCATTGCATGGATATGGCTGCCGACATGTCGCCATACCATCTTGCAGTGATTTGAGGGGTCCGTGTTCGCCGTTCAATCCATGGCTTCTGTGAGAGACATCAAATATCTCCCTGACCTAGTAGTATGTGCTGATAGTCTGGTTTTGCGGCAGTTCTGTAAGTCCTCACTGCCCCCCAGACCAGCACCTCCGATATCTCTTTCAAGGCGGGAACATGGTACATCCGTCCGGCTTTTCGCCTAACACGGTCATTTGGTCGTTTGAGGGTTGTGCGAGCTCGATAAAAAGGCTCCGTCGCTCCATGTTACTGAGGCATTTGTCCTTGCTCTAATTCTTCGATTTGTTCTGTGAGCACACCTCTACACTCGCCTTCCGCTGTTTTCCACTTAAGTTATGGCTGTTTGTCCCTTGTGTACGCTGTGAGGCCTATGAGCAATTATATTACGGTGAACAGTCTTGTTAGACGCCTCTTAACGCTGCGTGGCAATCTGCCTTGATTATTTCCGCACGTTCTGGCCTCACTTCAGCGCAGCTTCGGCATCGACTATTGCCACCCCACCCCGGCTTACATGTGGTGGCCGGCCCTGCGTTCTTGTCATCAAGATTCTCCCCGTGAACATCTGCTCCACTGTGCGTACGTTGTACGTCGTGACAGCCCCAGCGCATCGGTGACATCGCCCTGGCCTGACTCCCATCCTGGACCATCCCCATGGTCCCGCGCGACCACCTACCCCAAGAGAGGGCCTTTTTAGTAATACCCATGCTGGGTGACATCGCCATGACTGACACCACCCTGGATCATCCCCATGGTCCACACGCGATCATTTCCCCGGGAGAGGCCCTTTTTAGTATAATCAATGCCTTTCTGTTCGGACATGTGAGGGTTCTTTGGTCTGATCAGAGCTAAGTCATCAATTAGTTTCAATTGGTGGGACGTGTCACGCCGTGAATTACAAAAATGCAAGCGATTTTTGGTCACTTACGTCCCTGAACATAAACATTAT
>NW_023596576.1:22464431-22503460 GCF_011947565.3 Pollicipes pollicipes | reverse complement strand
ATTGACTCTACACAGCAGTGAAGGCGGTTCCACATCCTTTACTAGTTACTCGGCAAATGAACCACCCAAGTGGTCCCCAATGCAGAGCTCATGAGTTGGTGCCATGAATGGACCCGAATGACCGCCCTCGTGCAAATCCTGGTGTCGCGTGCACACATGTTCTAATCATGCGCGCCATCGCCGCTTGCAAGGTTCTTCCCGCCACTGCACGCCGCTGTCAAGCCCACTCCACCCCCCCCCCCCCCCTCGCCCCTCGGGAGTAGTGCCACTGAACCATCCAAGTGGTCAACAATGAAGACGTGATAATTTGGAGACATGAGCGGACCGTATAACTGCCCCTAATGCAATATCCTGTCGTCCCGTGCACACTTGTTTCTATCACTCGCACCATCGCCGCCCGAGGTTCCTCCCGATACGGCAAGGCGTTAACAAGCCCACTTCACCGGTCCGTGCCTCGGGGCAGCGCCCCTCGCGGGACCACTCACCGGACAAACTCGTGCTCCACCAGCCAGCTGAGGCAGTCGTCGACGGCGTGCGTCTGTGAGGCGGCGGCGGGGCCCGGCTCTGCCGACGGCATGGTGCAGGAGGCGAACAGCATCGCGTCCGCCCGGCTGCCGGCCGCCCCGCTCACGATCACCTGGCGGCACAGCGGCCGCTGAGTCCACCGGCTGAGTCCGCCGGCTGAGTCCGCCGGCTGAGTCCGCCGGCTGAGTTCGCCGGCTGAGTCCACCGGCTGAAACCACCGGCTGAGTCCGCCGGCTGAGCCCACCGGCTGAGTCCGCTGGCTGAGTCCGCCGGCTGAGTCCACCGGCTGAGTCCGCCGGCTGAGTCCACCGGCTGAGTCCGCCGGCTGAGTCCACCGGCTGAGTCCGCCGGCTGAGTCCACCGGCTGAGTCCGCCGGCTGAGTCCATGAGCAGCGCCACTGACCGTCGTCTGACGGTGTGGCGCTTGGCGCGCGGCAGAGGCCAACAGCGCCGCTCGGGATCCGGCGCGCACTCTCGCCCTTTCGAGGAGGCATTGATGTTTCTTTACAGACAGTATGGTTGGACCTTTGCAAATGCATGCCGGCCACACCGCTCTCAGCATATCGTGTCATCAGAATGATGATTATGAACCAAGAGTGACCAAGATATGTGTGGAGAAGACCTGATGCCATCGCCGCTGCCAGTGAATACAACAACAGCTCGAACCACGAGCGACGCGACATCGGAAGTTCGGATTACGTCGAGAGCAGAGCTTTGCCTGCTTTTGGCTGCCTTTAATGCCGACTACTGGGTACCCGAGGAACCTTTTAAAATCAACGGCGACAACAGATAGGCACATGCTGAGCCAGACACCAACCGATTTGTCGGCTGCCCAGAGTTGACTCACCTCCAGCACGGCCCGTCTCAGCGCCTCGGTGGCGCCGCCGGACGCCGTCAGACAGCTGGTGATCGGCGGCAGCTCTGACGTCATCAGGTGCAGGGCGCTGGCTCGGTCACACTCGCGACACACCAGGATGCTCTCCCCTGCACGGAGTGGATCCAGCAGGGTCACGCTTCTGTCGGTGCTTCCAAATATGAAGGACTAGTGGTAGTAGTAGTAGTGGGCCTTTCGGGCGCCTGGACTGCGAGGTTACATAACGGCCAAAATACGAACGGCTGGAATGTTCTTCTTTGACTTAGCTTGACTGATGACAACATGAGGACGGCGTAAGCAACATGAATATACTAATCATTTGACAGCCACCAACACGTCGCCCTGTATTTTGTCGCTGGATTGCGACCGTACAACCCAGAGTGAGACCGATGACCGATACGCACTGTGAGCGCTTGGGGCTGCCCGTACCAACGCTTATCCATGTGTTGTGATGGCAGAAGACCTTCCCCCGGTTCCAGAGGAGACCGTACCGTGGATGCGGAGGAGATCGTACCAAGGGTGCGGATGAGACCGTACCGTGGATGCGGAGGAGATCGTACGGTGGATGCGGAGACCGTACCGTGGATGCGGGGGAGACTGCATCGTGGATGCGGAGACCGTACCAGGGGTGCGGAGAGACCGTACCAGGGGTGCGGAGGAGACGCACCGTGGATGCGGAGGAGACCGTACCGTGATGCGGAGGGACTGTATCGGGATGCGGAGACCGTACAGGGTGCGGAGGAGACCGCACCGTGGATGAGAGGAGACTGTATCAGGGATGCGGGACACTGTCGTGGAGCGGGAGACCGCACCGTGTATGCGAGGAGACTGTACCGTGGTGCGGAAGAGACCGTACCAGGGGTGCGGAGGAGACCGCACCGTGTATGCGGAGGAGACTGTACCGTGGGTGCGGAAGAGACCGTACCAGGGGTGCGGAGGAGACCGCACCGTGTATGCGGAGGAGACCGTACCGTGGATGCGGAGGAGACCGTACCGTGGACGCGGAGGAGACTGTATCGTGGCTGCGGAGGAGACCGTACCAGGGATGCGGAGGAGACTGTACCGTGGATGCGGAGACCGTACCGTGAATGGGCGGAGACCGTACCAGGGGTGCAGAGGAGACCGCACCGTGGTACGGAGGAGACCGTTCCGTGGCGCGGAGGAGACTGTACCGTGGATGCGGAGGAGACCGACCAGAGGTGCGGAGGAGAGCACCGTGGACGGAGGAGACCGTTCCGTGGTGCGGAGGAGACCGCACCGTGGATGCGGAGGAGACCGTACCAGGGATGCGGAGGAGACTGTACCGTGGATGCGGAGACCGTACCGTGAATGCGGAGGAGACCGTACCGTGGTGCAGAGGAGACGCACCGTGGATGGAGGAGGAGACGTCCGTGGGTGCGGAGGAGACGTACCGTGGATGCGGAGGAGGACCGCACCAGTGGTGCGGAGGAGACCGCACCGTGGATACGGAGGAGACTGGTACCGTGGTGCGGAGGAGACTGTACCGTGGATGCGGAGGAGACCGCACCAGAGGTGCGGAGGAGACCGCACCGTGGTGCGGAGGAGTCGCACCGTGGATGCGGAGGAGACCGTACCGTGGATGCGGAGGAGACCGCACCAGAGGTGCGGAGGAGACCGCACCGTGGACGTAGAGTAGACCGTGGACGTAGAGTAGACCGTACCGTGGGTGTCTGCGCCAGTGCGTCCAGCACGGCCCGCCATCTGGCGGTAGGTGAGCAGGTCAAGCCGCGCGCCGCCCTGCAGCGGCGAGCGCACGATCACGCGCCGCGCCGGCAGGTTCACGCCGGAGCTGAGCGTGCTGGTGGCCACGAGCACCCGCAGCACGCCCGAGCGGAACGCCAGTTCCAGCAGGTCCCGCTCGTCCACCGTCAGACCTGCGCGCGGACGGACCTGGTGGTCAGCGAACCGGCCGCGGGGAGGGACGGGCAGCGAGCCGCCCGTGAAAACAGCGAACAGGATGGCGGCCCTGAGGCACGGGGTAAAGCAGCCAACACACGTTTTCGAGTACTCCAAAGGGGCAATATCAGCGCCAAAGCCAGCAGGACAGGCATCTGGAGTCTAGAAAACCATAATGCATAGTTATCATTATTCACTGGCGCCAATTAGAAAAAAAGATCTGAAGTGTTGGTTGGTTGCTCCACACTCGTATGCACATTCGCCTTTGCCTGGCAGCACTTCTAGGACAACACGGGTGCTGAGCAAGTCGCTGCATGCACAGTAATCACGACCGAACGACAGCGTGCGCCTGCCGACTGGCCGACTAGCGGCGCGGAGAAGTGCCCACCCACCGGCGTGGTGGAAGGCCACCCCGAAGGCGCAGCTGCGCGCCAGACCGGGATCCAGTCCGGCTGGCGTCTGGCGCAGGGCGGCCAGCAGCTCCGCCAGCCTGTCGGACGCCAGCAGGCGGCGCAGCGCGGCGCCGGCCGTCTGCTGGCCCGGCGTAAGGTCGGTCCGGCCCGGCCGACCTGGCGGAGGGACGGTGGCCAGGTCAGCGGCCGCTCCGGCGGAGGGGCGGCGGCCAGGTCAGCGGCCGCTCCGGCGGAGGGGCGGTGGCCAGGTCAGCGGCCGCTCCGGCGGAGGGACGGTGGCCAGGTCAGCGGCCGCTCCGGCGGAGGGGCGGTGGCCAGGTCAGCGGCCGCTCCGGCGGAGGGACGGTGGCCAGGTCAGCGGCCGCTCCGGCGGAGGGGCGGTGGCCAGGTCAGCGGCCGCTCCGGCGGAGGGCGGTGGCCAGGTCAGCGGCCGCTCCGGCGGAGGGGCGGTGGCCAGGTCAGCGGCCACTCCGGCGGAGGGGCGGCGGCCAGGTCAGCGGCCATCCGGCGGAGGGGCGGCGGCCAGGTCAGCGGCCGCTCCGGCGGAGGGGCGGCGGCCAGGTCAGCGGCCGCTCCGGCGGAGGGGCGGTGGCCAGGTCAGTGGCCACTCCGGCGGAGGGACGGTGGCCAGGTCAGCGGCCACTACGGCGGGGACGGCAGCCAGGTCAGGCAGTAGCTCCGGCGGAGGGACGACGGCCAGGTCAGCGGCCGCTCCGGCGGAGAGACGGCGGCCAGGTCAGCGGCCGCTCCGGCGGAGACGGTGGCCAGGTCAGCGGCCACTACGGCGGGGACGGCAGCCAGGTCAGGCAGTAGCTCCGGCGGAGGGGCGGTGGCCAGGTCAGCGGCCGTTCCAGCGGAGGGACGGAAGCCATGTCAGCGGCCGTTCGGGCGGGGGACGGCGGCCAAGTCAGCGGCCGTTCCGATGCCGACGCGGTCCGGCAAGACACAGCTCGAATGGTCTCACAGAGGGCTCGTCCGTTCTCCACACAAAATGGAGCGGCTATGCTCTGCATAAATGAAGCAGAAAAATCGCACGTGCGCACTCGTGCCTGAGCGCGCGCGTGCACACTTGGTCACACGGAGCCGTGCAGGCATGCCAAGCTCCTTCACGCAATTCCCGTTAGAGCCCTGATGGAGACTGGAACAAGGGCTATTTCGTCCTTCGACACACAAACTACTGGTAATGCTTCCTGGACAGCTCGCAATATCCAACTGTATAAGTCAACGGCATCATTCGACTATGAGCACCGTACTCGACTATGAGAAGAATTATCAACGTCATTGCATGGAATGCTCTGGTACAGCATCTCAGTGAGCAACTGAGCAATCACAGAGGTATCTCCGCAGACAAGGAGTAAACCAGATTGCAGCGAGTTTGCTGTTCACAAGCTTACATAGCAACACCATTCATCAACCGCCAATGAGTCCTCAAAGATCATCTTCACTGTATGGCTCTGGGACATAAACGGAACGACGTGGAGCAAGCGAATGGTCATGAACATGTAACCATAGCACTGTTCGCCAAGGCACACTAGGAGACACGAGACGCAGTCAACTAGCATTTTGAGGAATAAGCGGGTGGGGCACACGAGGCTATATATATATGCAGGGGCGCTCAGTGAACTGAAGTAAATTCTACCACCGCCAGACTATGCCCAAACGCAGGCCAGCTGTACATATGACGCATACCGCTAAAGGAAAATAAATGCATGGGAGGTGCACTCTAATATTTGTCCCTGAAATGCGACACTTTTACCAAAGGAGGCATATATCGATCAGTTTTCGAGCGCATTAATGAACAGGATTTGTCACAAAAGACATCGACTTTTCCTTTTATCCTGCATCGCAACAACCATCCATCCGCATCAGCTAATTGCCAAATGGAATGTTCTACCTTGGGGACATATTTCAATAAACTTGCTCTGGTGAAACCTAGGGACTAGTTATGGCCATTTATGAGGAGGTATGGCGTAAAAATGAGCCTTTGCCATTGGCACAGCGGACAGCGCAAGCCATCTAGTGTGAAATGCATTGATAGAAGTTCGAAGACGTGCGTTAGAGGATTATGGGTTATATCGCTAGTATATACGTGCTCTGCAAACATATTTGTAACGAGCTGAGCATCAAAATAAGCAATGATTCGGAAGGTCAGTGCTCCTCGAAAAAGATGCTGCTAAACGTCACGGGGAGTAAATAAGAGTCACGACATGACATTTTGTTGAATTGCGTGGCAATGCTTCACGTGTGCAAATTTGTCCCGAACTAATGTTTCAAGCTCTCATACCACTCATTGCACAACAATTTGGCCTATTAGTGTGCTGAGAACAATATGTGACACGTTTCTCGAGAAAAGCAGAGCAAGCCAAAAGCATTACATTCATAGCGGTTAACAGGGAGTTCAATGGCTGTTTCTCGTCGGAGCGGCCGCTTCAAATCGAAATTCTGAGCTGTTAACAATCATGGCCAAACAGCTGTTTCTGCTTATGCGGTCTTAGTATAACCGATCGATTCGGACGCGGCTCATTTATGACTGAGAAGCCCAACAAAATGGCATGCTGCCTTCAAGGTTCGAATTAGTTATGGCAAATGAGTGAATGAGACAAAAAAGGGATTGCATGAGGGCACTAACCTGGGAGTAACACAGTGAACGCACCCCACCAGCTGTTGGTGAGTAAAGCAGTGTGCTGGCTCAAGGTGGTGTAGAAACGCTCAAAGGTTGTTGCTGACACGGTGATTTCTGAACCAAACGTGTTTAGAGAGGGCGTTTGCTTAGCATGGAAGACAGTCAACACATTTTGTTTACATAAACTAAACAAGACATAAACAATACCCTGATGACATTCCGGAAGTTGTCTAGACAAAAACACTCATGCACAGTAAAGTCACGGTTTGCTTTAGTGACGAGTTTTCTGGCACGGCTGCAGGGTTATTGCCAAGCACCTGGCATGCATGGACACCGAGTTAAATAAACCCGAGCCAATTGCCTTAAGAACTTCACATGCGCTTAGCTGTACCAAACGAGGCAGCTTCGACAGAGCACGCGCTAACAAGCCAGTTGGCGGCGAGTTACAAACACACCGATTACAATTACATTACATCTACGACCAAAGCCCGGAATACTGCTGGCATGAGGACACGGCCTTGGGATCGTAGACAAAACAAAGTTGGACGATTATTCTTATCTCCATATTTGGCATTACAACGACGGTAGCTCGACTGACGGAAAAACGCGGGATAAATGTTATCAGTACCAACAATCTGAACAGGTCTAACATATGTTTATGACGCAAAGATAACAATACAAACAAACGGCCTTTGTTTGCATCCGTGAGAACCGTCAGCTGCTAGATTAAATGGTGCGCGATGGAGCATACCGAGATGTATGGCTTGAATTAATTCAAAGCGACACAATTTGGAGATGCCATCTTATCGACAACCATGCATGCAAAATGTCTGCATGTTTCATGTATGGCCGGTGCTAATACACTTCAACAACGTAAATGACGTAAAATGACCTTCAAATGATGACAAACAAAGCGCCCCAACCAATTACCCATGAAGCGGATGACCCAGCATCGCGCACATGAACCAGTCTGGAGAACCAGATCGCAGGCACAAATGACCAAAGGCATATTCCTGAGGACGTTAATCCTCTGTCTTTTGCAAAGTGTGCACCAAAGGCCCGTGAACCAATTGCAACGGCCGTTTCTTTTTTTAAAAGCGCGTGTCCTTTTACACAGATTAGATGGGTTGTGCTTGGCTCCCAATGGACAGGTGGTCCATGATGCTTTATGGTTCATGGTGGTCAACTGCCACATCGAACACCCGCTCCTTTCTACGGCTCTTGGTACTTACGAGTCTTTGAACCCTTGCCTCACGGGGATTTTTTTTCACCTTCGCTCCATACGAGGGGTTCTATGTGACCTAACATCTCAAAACTATGCCAGTTAGAATGACGAAGAAAACGGCATTAGAAAGCCCCGTCGAACCGGATTAGATAGATGTGACTAAACAACGTTGAATGTGACCCCAGAGAGGTTAAATCAGGTCATAAGGGTCATGTCGGTGTTTGTATTATCCCGCTATCTCAATAATGAACCGTGCCACATCAGTGCAGAAGACTGCGTTGAATAGCTCTGGGAAAAAATAGCACATGGGTGGAAGCGAATATTGACATCTGCGACCTTCGATGTCATGTCAGGTCAGGTCAGAGGTGCGTTGGATTGATCAGCTCAGCTATATCAAGAACAAAGCAATCAACATAAATGAGAGAGAAAAAATGTTAGAAAGGTTTTCCAAAGCTTTAAGACCAGTGCTCATGAGGTTTAATCAAATAACAATGAACCTTAAAACATAGTCGTAAAGGTCACAGTTTGACCTAGCATGACCTAGGATGATTTGACTTCGCAAAAGTGGCTAGACCGCTTCTAAATGATGAAGATAACAAAACTAGTCTAAAAATCTGAGTGAGTGCCTTTCCTCGGAAGATAAGCGTAAGCGAAACTTAAAACATAGTCGTAAAGGTCACAGTTTGACCTAGCATGACCTAGGATGATTTGACTTCGCAAAAGTGGCTAGACCGCTTCTAAATGATGAAGATAACAAAACTAGTCTAGAAAATCTGAGTGAGTGCCTTTCCTCGGAAGATAAGCGTACTCTTTCAGTTTTGAGCAGCATGGTACCGACACGTCCACGAGGAAACTATCCTAAATTGAGCTCTATGACCAGAAACTTCAAACTTTCACAGTTTGTGTAGAAATCATGTCAACTCAGCTGCCCAAAATTCCCACATCTTGCTTTAACAATTCAGACGTTATTTTGGAAGAACGCTGGCGCCTTCGAAGCTTCACCTCCCGGAAGGCCAGAGTTCACTTGTACCTGACCGTGGCATCAGTGATGGTTTGCTCAGAGCACAAGCGGCGGTGTCAAAGCAGTGCCAGGGACAAGAAATTAAAGGGTGATGGCCAAAAACGTAGCAAGGACTCATCATCGTAAGCCTTGTAATGGCATGCTCCTGCTCTTGAGGTTTATCATCAGTAACAGCTACATAGCACGCTAAGGTTAGGTCGAACGACAGAATGTTACAGAGCCAAGACCTGCTGACATCCATATTTGTCATGGAATAGCTTCCGAAATTTATGCCGACTGCAACGCTTTAAAAGCCAATAAATCGGCGTCCACAACATAAAATACCAATGTCCAATGATTTCACAGCGACACGATGTGTGTTTATCGAGCAATATCATAGATGTTATGGCCCTTAAAGGACCTAATGAGCCTTGCCTGCCAAAGATAACCCTGAATTGACGGCAATAAGAGTGACAGCGCAAAGAAAGCTAAGGGCAGTTAGCAGTGACGTGGCAGTGAAAGCAGATGACCTGTTGTGCAGATCTCTCGTACTGACGCTATAAATCTCTCACAAATCGTGTCCCGCGGCTTCTTGCCATCAAAGCCTGTCCTGCCTGCCAGTCCAATCATCACTGAACGCACGGCAAGTTAAGCCCCAACTCGGGAAGCAGTATGCAGTAGTTAACTCATTCCGGTTCATATCTTAATGTTCCCACCGTGCACCGCCGAGGAAAAAGCTGGCGGCCAATCAACGCGGCCTTGAGCCGGGCACGTCCGAAGATAGACGGCGTGGGAGTGAACCCAATACGTGTGACCAACGCATCGGCGTCTGCGGGCCAGCCCGATACGCGTCAGTCGCGATAGGGCGGTGCACAGTCGAGAGTGCAACGCGGCCCCCGTCGGCGGTGACTCTGCGCCGACGACGGTGCTATCGCGTTGCCGTCCGCACGGCGCCATCGACGCCGGCAGCACCGCAAACAGGCCCAAAGATACCCGACGCAGTCGGCGGGGGAGTGGCGGTGATACGCCGCCTGCTCCGGCCCACGAGAAAAGATCAAGTTTGCGTGAACGTTCGTACCTCAGCAAGTGAGCAGCCAATACCGTTGTGAGCAAGCAACACTGAGGCCCAACCATGGGAGGCTTCGTGGGTAAGTCTACACAGCGGAGACACCGTCCATGTTTTCGTGGTGCTTCACAGATCACGTCGAAAGAAAGCATATTCTTACGTTCAAAACCACTTAAACTCTCCATACTGATCCGTGTTAGCGCACCGAACTGGACTGGGAATTGTCCCCTCGGTTGCGTCCTTAATGGTTGGTAACCCTGACGACTAGCAGGAGATAATATGCAACCAGAGGCTGCGCAATTCGCACAGCGGGCACACTGAGGTGTGACGTAACGATGCTTGTTAGACGTAACGATGCTAACGAACACGACACTTGATACGCCGCACAGGCCCTGCGTCAGGAGGACCCTCCCCTGAACAAAACACACACTGCGACAGAACTGTGTAGACACGCTCCACATAAGCCAGCAGAGCACGCACGCCATTTGCCTTGGGAAGCTTGGCAGAAGCGTTGTGTTCACATTGCTGCTTGCTTTGCCCGCAGATTCGTCAGAACCATCATTGGATGTCCAAACTCGCAGAGTGAACGTCAGTGACGGGTCATCAGGGCAGACCCCTGCAGTGGGTGACGGCGAACGCGAAGTACCACTCAAGACGTACCGGAGGCGTTGGTACATTCTTCTGGTGTACTCGATACTCGGCTTCTCGCAGTGCGCCATATGGAACACATTCGGGCCAATCACTGACGCCGGACAGGCAGCTTTCCCTAACTGGAACAACACCATCATCTCAATGCTGAGCGACATGGGTTGTCTATCCTTTGTCGTGTTCATGGCGCCCTACTTCTGGCTGCTTGACAAGTACGGTGTGCGGCCTGCCATTCTGACCATGGCCGGCACTATGGCACTGGGCACTGCTGTGCGCTGTGTATCATCTGAACAAGGCGTCTTCACGGCCACCGCCTTCATCGGAGCCATTCTTAACGGCATCGCCGGCATCATGGCCATGGCGGCGCCGCCCCACATCTCGGCGCTGTGGTTCCCGCCCGAGCAGCGCACCACGGCCACTGGCCTGCCCAACATCGCCAACCAGCTGGGCGGCAGCTGCGCCTTCCTCATCGGGCCGCTGATCGTGCGGCAGCCAGGGGGTGCCGACCCGGCCGCGGACTTAGACGCTGCCCGCAGCGATATCATGACTCTGATGTACGTGGAGGCGGGCATCACGGCCGCCCTGTTCCTGGCGGCGCTCGCGTACTACCCGTCTCGGCCGCCGCTGCCGCCATCCGCTAGCGCCGCCGCGCCCACCGCGTCGTTCTGGAGCGGGCTGCGGCAGGCGGCGAAAGCTCCAGACCTGCCCTGGGTAGTAGCCGTGTACAGCATTTCGCAGGGCATCCAGGCAGCCTACTTCGGGGTCCTCAACATCAATGTTGGGCAGATAGGCGTCACGCAGGATCAAGCCGGCTGGCTAGGCTTCTGGACGGGCATCAGCTGCTGCCTATCGGCGCTGGTCGTGGCCCGCCTGACAGACATCTTCCGGGGCCACATGAAAGCCACCATCATTGGCCTCCTCACCTGTGCAGCCGCCTGCTTCGTTTGGCAGCTGGCGCTGATCGCCGAGTGGCTGCCCTTTTCACTGTCAATGCTCTACTGCTCGACGCTGCTGTCGATTTCGTTCACATATTCTACGTCGCCGCTCCTCCTCGAGTACGCCGCCGAGCTGAGCTACCCCGTGTCCACGGATGTCATCGGCGCCATCATGAGCTTCTGCTACGATTCGGTGGCGGTGCTCTATCTGCTGTTGTTCCTCATCAAGCCACTCAGTGAGAACACGCTGTGGCTCAACTATGTGTTGGTGCTGTCGTGCACGGTGCCGGCGATTCTGATGTTCAAAACCAAGGAAGTGTACCGGAGAACGAATACAGACCTGGGGCACATCAGCACTGACGCCGCCACTGGGACTGAACAGCAAGTTGGCAAAGATGGAGGTGTGCAGCCTTCGCAAGGGGGGCACATTTAGAAATGTTTGAAGAAATGTAATGTAAGATGCCCGACAGCAAAGAGAAGG
The DNA here is from genome assembly GCF_011947565.3 of Pollicipes pollicipes. Classification (NCBI taxonomy): domain Eukaryota; kingdom Metazoa; phylum Arthropoda; class Thecostraca; order Pollicipedomorpha; family Pollicipedidae; genus Pollicipes; species Pollicipes pollicipes. The sequence goes on along the minus strand of NW_023596576.1, from coordinate 22,491,753 downwards.
TAGCATCGCCAACGTATTAGACCCGTGATGACTGTGTCTGTTCGTTGTCTGCACCAGCTGCCGGTGAAGTATCCAACGGAATAAACTCTACCATACCTGGATCTGCCGTTCCACCCTCTCAAGCGACTAGACCTCTCTTAATGCGATTAAAAGACCTCATCATGAAAGACCTCACGCTCGTGACATCATCTCTAATGTGAAGAGCATCGCCATCTTAGCTCGGTGTGCCCAACTCTGTGAATACTTTCTCAGACAACCCCTATGGGGATTGCAGTAGAGAGCGTGATTCTGCTGACATGCGCAATAGACCGGGTTTTTAACTGCTGACAAACGAGCAAAGTTTAACACAGCCATGCCCCATCATTCCGAAATTATTCTGGAAAAACACCGGGAAGTGAGTCAGAAATTGTTTCGGGAAAAACGGGAGGGAAGGGCAGTGACCCCGCTCAGGGGCCTACCAACTACTTACAGAGATATCTCATCACACCGATTGGCGAATGCTTGCTGAGTGGAATTGTTCGGTGCACCTCACGGTAAAAGAACAAGTGACGCCACTGAGAAGATGAGGTGAGCCGTGACCCGAGAGAGCCAGACCCGTATTGTTAAGGGTCACGCTTTCCGAGCCAATGACATGTACGACTTTTGCGTACATCAATGGTCACCAGTATCTCGATCTTAGTCATACAAACCCGGGATTGCTGCCATGGCCGAGAAATTTCCTGCACAATTTACTACAATTCAGATAATGTTAGCCACCCAAAAACACCATCGGTTTGTTCCAACTGGAGCAGGACAACTGACCACTGGTCATGCTGTCCAACGAAGGTGGGTGATCCGTTCGGGCGATTCGGAAAGCCGGGACCAGTTTTAAAGCAATGAAGAAGGGGTGCAACTTATCATTCATCTTCACCAGTGTGCATCGGATATCCACTGGCTTCGGTAAAACCTACGTGTGTTGCATGCGGACTATTTTGCCGTTTGGCTTGGATAAAACCTACGTACGTTATGTGCCTACTTTTCTGCCATTGTCAGTCTGTGTAAAGATAGCCTGCTGAGCTCTGTCCTAGCTCGTTGTTTAATCCACCCGCATTAGCGCTATCACTTAATGTATTTAATAATAAGTTATATAATCCACAAATATACTAGGTGGTCGCATTTCAGGTATTTTTGTCTGCGCTAAGGCGCCAAACGCATTTCAACTCAAATGTCAAATGGCACAAATAACATCAGGGTACATACCTACATACCTACATATGTACATACATACATACATATATCTATATATGTTTATAGGTATATATATGCATATACGTGTATATATATGTGTATATATATATGTATATATATCTATATATATATACATATGTTATATATATATATATATATATATATATATATACCCCTAGCACCTATTTGTGAAGAAATCTGAGCAATTGCCAATGCATTAGATCCCCACGCCCGTTGGTGAACAGGTGTTTAATTCCGTCCGAAAGCCAAAATGGGTGAAAATAGTCATATTTTGACTATCTTCAGCATGGGTCATGTTCACAAAAGGGCCATGGGAAGCATATTCAGACACTTGAGCCTTCGGAAATTTCTTTTGTGTTGGAAATTGGCAAAGAAAAAGTGGTATCTGCGGAGCAAAAGGTTCAGAACCGACATCATGCGATGTTGAAATGACTGTTGACTTATGTCACGAGGTTCCTTGTTCCCACATTGATATGAGTGAGTTTTCTTTTTTAATCCCATTTTGCGAATCTTCGCGATCTCGAAAAAATAGACTGCTGTACTATGCAAAAATATGGCAGATCATATTAGTAGCAGATTTCTAACTACTTGCGTGATAGTTTTGCTCGTTACGACCTCGCTCGTGCCAGTCCTCGCGAGTCCAGACAAAGAGGAATTTTGTCAGTCCATAGTTTCTATTTTACAGTAGCAAGTACTCACCAACACGCACACAACGCCACAAAGTTCACAACCAACAGCAGCCTTGCGTCTTCAGATCTAGTGAGCGTATGAGCACTGAACGTGCGTGGTAGCAAACCTTATATACTGCCTCCAACGGGAATGGTTCCTAGTCACATGTTTCGGAAATAATGTGATAATCAACCGATGTGATGCAAGTACGGGATCGTTCGATGACCGGCTAAACCAACCACAGAGTGTGGGACCGCCTTGCGATCCCAGAACTGTCTGATGCAACAGACGGCTGATGAGATGCCAAGGGCGACTTTAAGGGGAATTATCAAATACATTCCGGATGGGATGCATAGTTAAGGTTCCGACGGAACAGATGGCATGTGTTCAACGATCTCTTTCCGAGGAGGGTAAAATGTCTCCCATTGCTTTTATTCGCCCGAGATTTTTTGATTTTTCTGGGGATAATATACTTAAACATCCGGATGTTTTAGAAACCTCGGAAATTTTGCTGTCGTGAGATATATCTTGGTAACAATATTTCATACATTATGATGGGTGCTGAGGCGCTAAGAACACATCGATATCAGTTTCGGTTACCAAAATGCTTCGCGGCAAATATCGTGACTTATACGTCAGAGAGAATTAATACTTTTCAGGTGGATTTACGCATCACCTAACCCTTGATTCCCATGTTTCAGTAGAATATGATACATGACCCCGTTAAATCGCCACGCTGGCGCTACGATGGGTGGGAGGCCCCAGCAAGTCAACTATCGCCTTCGGAAACGCAGTCAGCGTTGCTGAGGCGTTAAACGCCGGCAACGTTATCAACGTTATTGCATTTGCAACGCCCGAAACTTCGATCGGATTTCACTGCCTTGCACAGCTTTCGTAGCGGGCTGAAGTACGAACTGCATGAACCTCGTCAGACACTCCGAATGTTTTGATGTCAGAAGAGGCGATGGGACATAATGGTCATGATACAGCCACTGGAGCAATGCCAGCAAACTTTGGACACGAGATAAATTGGCGAATAGTGCAGAGAACGTGGCATTCTGACATTCCTTTAGATGCGGTTCTCGGAACTGAATAATTGCAAAAACATTGTCAAACAACAAGCAAACAAAAAAACGCCAAACGGATACTTTCTGGGCATGCAAGAATAACTGACTACTGCCGAATAGCGAACCCATTCCATGGCACCGCAAACATCTGAAGCTGTCCGGAAGAAACCCTAACGCAAACAAAGCCTTTCTGGCAGTTGCGGGAGCGGGCTGACATTTTGGAAGTACTTAATTGAATCTACCCCAGATGTACGAGAACGCCAACACAGATGACGGGTAAATGTCCTCTTAGGCGGGACGGCAGCATCACCTGTCACCCGAGGCTCCCGAACGAAACAAACCGGCGAACACTGCGGCAAAGCACGAATGACAATCACTTTTTTCCACCCCATCGACAGATAAGATCAGAGCTTGTTTTTAAACCGCCAAAAGCTGACGGGAGTCGCACTCAGCGCTGGGTGATGGCTTTATCTTTACGGCTGGCTAGCGATAGAGACCTGCTCGTCGCTGTCTGTTATTACAGTAGCCAAGTCATATACACGCTTGCCCTTCAAAGATGACAACATTCCTGAAAAGCGGGTCGTGGAATTAGGCCACGCGGACATCAGTCAAGCATTGCATAGCTAAAACCCGTCAAGTAGGACCTCTAATGTGACTTTTATGTCCCCACACATTTTCCCTTCACCGAGCCTCCATACCCTGGCGACATCGCTGTGTTCCTGACACGGTTGCGAGTAAAGCTAATTTACATCGTGCAAGCATTACATCGGCACTGAATACCAATCTAGGCGCAATACTGATAGCTGCTCGATGGTCACTTACTGATAGCTGCTCGACGGTCACATTACACGACGACCGGTAATATGCCAATATGTCATTGGAGCTTTGTGACGAACTCAGCTTACTTGCCTATCTCCTACGAAGAGGGGCAAGCACCGCAGGAGTCGTATCCCGTGCCTCTGGTTTCCTCAGCGCGCAGCTCGACGACTGCGCCAACCACTCCAACCCCCAGCCCTTTCCCCACCCTCGAGATAATCTGTGAGAGTCCCGTGCACGGCCATTACTGTCCCGCGAGCTGGACCAGTAAACGTCCAGAAGGACCTGTGGTCTGCAATCAGTGTACTTAAAGCGCAGATAAGTGTGGTACAAAACCATGATTTATTATTGCGGACGTAGGCAAATAAACGGCTTTACTCCTATCGGGGAAGTCCACAGCAAATCGTCAAGAGCGTCGAGGCGGGCACGTCGGAGGGCAGTCGGTAGGCGCCGGCACGCCAGTGCCGCGGGCACGTCGGGGGACGGCCGGTAGGCGCCGGTGCGCCAGTGCCGAAGGCACGGCGGAGGACGGTCAGTAGGCGCCGGTGCGCCAGTGCCGAGGGCACGTCGGGGGACGGCCGGTAGGCGCCGATGCGCCAGTGGCGAGGGCACGTCGGGGGACGGCCGGTAGCCGCCGGTGCGCCAGTGCCGGGTGCGTTCGTCCCAGCCGAACCCGGTACGCACGGACGGCCCCGGGCGGAGATAAGCGGGCAGCGGCGCCGGCGGAGGGGCAGTGGCGCTACGTCACTGGTGCGAGACGAATCTGAGGTCGGCGGCTGTCCGCGACACCCTCCAACAGTCCAGGCGCCGCCGTCGGCAAGTAACGCTGCAGTCGAAATATGCCAGGATTCACAGGTAAGTCTCTATTACCGAGGCACTGCAATATTTCTTGACGTGCCTGCGGCAACAGGCGTATGAAGAGGTTAAACGACATGAGCCTTCTCTAACGTCCCTGTCTTTGTCTGCACGCCCCTGCACGTCCCTGTCGCTCCCTTTCTTTTGGTATGTGATGACGCATGACAGCCATGTGATGCCGCTGTGACCTGTTGGGCCGCTCTGACCTCTGTGGGCTGACACAACCAGACAATTAAAGGGCGTACTAGCCGATTCGCTTGCGCCTTCGGCTCCCACGTGAGGGGAGGGGCAATCCCTGCTTTCGCCATGGTCCTGACCACTCAATGACCATGGCACTCGCAGGCGCTCACAAAAGAAGGTCCGATGACGTGCGTCACGATCCCTCTAATGGATTAAAACCTGACAAACAGCACTGCGCGATAGACAAGCACCCGTCATACAGCTAGTGTTGTACGCATACGAATAGGCCTCGCGCTGACGTCAGCAAGAACAAACCAGGTGCATGGTGCATCGCGCCGGCTCAGCGTCAGGAAATGTGTCGGCTAAACAGAGCATGCAAAAACAAATCAGTTAGCCAGTGTTAGACGCACTCGTCCCCCCCCCCCCCCCTCCCCCGAACCCTAGTGCAGAAACGCAGTTCACATGACGGGTTTGACAAACACGCGTTGTTGTTTTGTCGGCAGACCTGTCTGGACCACAGTCGGATGCTCAGAAAAGCACAGAAAATGGCCGCATTGAGTCATCGGGACGGACCCATGCCGCGGATACCATCGACAGGGCAGCAGCACTCAGGACGTACCGGAGACGCTGGTATATTCTTCTGGTGTACTCGGCGCTAAGCTTCTCCCAGTGCGCCATATGGAACACATTCGGGCCCATCACTAAAGCTGCACAGGCAGCCTTCCCCAAATGGAACAACACCATCATTTCGATGCTGGGCGACATGGCTTGTCTGGCCTTTGCAGTGTTCATGGCGCCCTACTGCTGGCTGCTTGACAAGTACGGCGTGCGGCCTGCCATTCTGACCATGGCCGGTGCCATGACGCTTGGCACGGCTGTCCGATGTGTATCATCTGAACAAGGCGTCTTCACGGCCACCGCCTTCACCGCCGCCATCCTTAACGGCATCGCCGGCATCATGGCCATGGCGGTGCCGCCCCATATCTCGGCGCTATGGTTCCCAACCGAGCAGCGGACCACGGCCACTGGCCTATCCAGCATCGCCAACCGGTTGGGGGGCAGCGGCGCCTTCCTCATCGGGCCGCTGATCGTGCGACAGCCGGACGGCGTCAACACTGACGCCACCAGGGATGACGTCATGACGTTAATGTACGTGGAGGCGGGGTTTCTGGCCGCCCTGTTCCTGGCGGCGCTCGCGTACTACCCGTCTCGGCCGCCGCTGCCGCCATCAGCTAGCGCCGCCGCGCCCACCGCGTCGTTCTGGAGCGGGCTGCGGCAGGCGGCGAAAGCTCCTGACCTGCCGTGGGTGGTAGCCGTGTACAGCCTCTCACTCGGCGTTCCGGCGGCCTACTTCGGAGTGCTGGATATCAATGTTGGGCAGATAGGCGTCACCCAAGACGAGGCCGGCTGGCTAGGCTTCTGGGCGGGCATAAGTTCTTCTCTGTCGGCGCTTGTCGTGGCCCGTCTGACAGACATGTTCCGGGGCCACATGAAAGCCACCATCATTGGCCTCCTCACCTGTGCAGCCGCCTGCTTTGTTTGGCAGCTGGCGCTGATCGCCGAGTGGCTGCCCTTTTCACTGTCAATGCTCTACTGCTCGACGCTGCTGTCGATTTCGTTCGCGTATTCTACGTCGCCGCTCCTCCTCGAGTACGCCGCCGAGCTGAGCTACCCCGTGTCCACGGACGTCATCGGCGCCATCATAAGCTTTTGCTTCAACCTGGTGTCTGCGCTCTATCTCGTCCTGTTTCTCATCAAGCCGCTCAGCGAGAATACGGTGTGGCTTAATTACATCCTGGTGTTCTCGTGCGCAATGCCAGTAGTTCTCATGATCAAAACGAAGGAAGTATACCGGCGCACAAACACAGACATGGGACTCGAAAATACTCAATCGGTTACTCCGACGGAACAGCAAGCTAGACCGGACAGGAGTGCAAGCCAGGAAACTAAGTTGACCAACAGGCAAAACGAGTGTTACGTCAACGACATAATTGAAACGTAAGGTTCGGCATTTTCACATCATTTACACATTATCTGAAAAATAAAGACGTCTCAAGGTCGACTCTGGTACTTCTGTCGCGCACGTCGCTGTCTTCGGCGACGAAAGGGAAGGGTGGCAGTAGTTGCCCTGTAGTTTTCTTCAGTTGACAACCCGAGCTCCCGTGCACTGCGACACAAGCGTAATCACCTGCACCTCAGGACTCGGGCTGTCAACCGGCTGGTTGCGGCTGAGTAGCCGGGACTAGCACTGCTACGTTGGTTGCGCTGGTCCGGTTTGAAACATCAGTGCCGGCATTGGGGTGTGCCGGCCCGGACTGACAGACAGGCAAACGCGTCCCGAGAGGGACCGATCACGAAGATTGTTTTTTTATGATTAGAGCCCTTTCGACCAGAAATGATCATTTCAGGGTCTTGGGATGAAGGAAAATGGTTAATGGTGGAGCACATTGGCATGTGCCTGGGGGGCCAACCGCCGGGCTTTAACCCGCGTATGCGCGCTGAGTACCCAGTCGGGGTTCCCCTTCCACGGGGCTCTCGGCCCACCCGTGGCTGACGCATGCAGCCTGCCCCAGACAAGCGGGGTGTCGCGAGGATGCAGGATGAAGCGGGATAGAGGATAAGAGGGACAGATGTCTGATCACGAAGAATAAATAATACTGCGTTGTCTGGTTGCACACAATATATTATCATCGACATGGCTCGGTTCGACTGCATCATTCGACAGCAGCCAACATCTGCCTAGTTATGTTAGTCAAAATGGAATAAGCGGCCAAACAATAGCTATACCAGCAATCGTTCTGTGGTAGGCATACCACTCATATTACCCAACATTAACAGTGCAGCGAAGCTATGGAGACACGCACAGTTATCACACGACGCACAATGTCACACACACACAACAGCACTCGTTAGCGCCACCTATTGGTGACCCGCAGGGCTAAGTGTTGACCTCGTGTCGCTACACTTCCAAAGCAGAAAACACAACGGTTTTCACGACGACCAACGTTCATGTGCGCTTGGTGACATGCTTGTGACCATGACAGTGTGCTCAGGAGTAAAAACAAGATATACGATAGTTTGGATCTCAGTTATTTTAGTGGCACCTTGAGTGTTTTCAAGGACGGAGGACCACATTGAAGACCACATGCTTCGTGACCAAGCCAATAAACAAGAAGGAAAACTGAGCAGGTACGCGTTCATAGCATCCATCCGACAAGACGCAAACACTCGGGATAGAACGTCTTATTTTTATTAGGGAACAGCTAAAGCTTGGTGCTTTGCCGCATCTCACAGAAGGTGTTCTCCAATGCAGACCCCCTGATTTTAACCGGTAAATATCTAGGACATTTTACGTTGTTTACGACTGTTTAGCAATGCCTGTCGCGCGACACGAAGATATCTAGGAACCTGAAAAACTTTAGATAAATTTAGACATACAACCCATTGAACACTCACAAGCCACTAGGATGAGAAAAAACATTTGGGGGCATTTAATCTTCCTGGAAAAACAGCAGTAAGAGTCTTTTTCCGCGGAGAAAAACCAGGAGAATGGAGATATGGGTGGGTGTATATTTAGACATCTGGAAACCTGAAAACGCCTTTAGATATATTCAGGCATATAACCCGTCGAACTCTCACAAGCCCCTAGGATGAGAAAAACATTTGAGGGCATCTTATCCGTCAGTAGAGAAAAACAGTAATAATAGCCTTATTCCGCGGAGAAAAACCAGCAAAACGGAGATATAGATGACTTGATATTTCAGCAATATCTCTTTTTCGAAGCAACAGCAGAATAATTCGCCCGCTTTTCTCCGAGGAAAGGCTATTAACACCGTGTTATCTATGTGACTAATGATCCTCATCAATGCACTGAACAACATACGTAATTTTGAGGCGAGTAGCAGCCTTCTGGGAAAAAAGATAATTCAAAACCAGTTATCTAGAATGCTAGAGGCTGCAGCCTCTAGAATGAGAGCCTAGAGCTCTCAGGCTAGAGTCTAGAGTCTACCGCCTAGTCCCTAGAATGAGAAAAACTTGGAAACATCCAACCTTCTAGAAATATACGTCATTCAAATCAAGCCATCTGGAACGTCGGAAACTAGAACAATCAGGCTTGTTGATTGAACTAACGGACTTCAGTGAGTCACGTGATTGGATACTTCCCAATATAAGTCATTCCTAACGCGTTACAACGCGCGCCTTACATCAGCCAGTTCCGGAGATTGCGAGGGACCTCGCTCTCTCCTTGTGTATTGGTTTAGTCTCTGGGCCCCTGATACCATGCCGTATAAGCCTCCCATTGGTGATCATGACGAAAGCCACATCATTACCGTACCGCATGGTCATGGCCGTTCTATTTAAATGAACTGTTTTACGGGAGTTGTCTGTTGCTGAGTAGAGTCGCATTATCTAGAGACACACTGAAGCACCGCATTACTGCCGCACGCATGGACGTCGTTTGTGGACTGGGTGTTGGTGAGGGTGAGATACTCCCAGATAGAAGCTTTGGACTTAGAATGCTTATTTTGATTGACTCAAGAGAGGATTAACACAGGCGGCGTCGCCACTTGTCATCACGCCACGAAACAATACCAAAATGTCGACTTAAGCGACCATGCGCGGCCCTCACCACTTCTAGATGCTTATATATTTGCAATTGCAGTCGCACCTTCCTATAAGTTTTAGTAACAAGATGCGTAGTTTCACCAAAGGTGTGTTGTTTTGGACATTCGCTTACGAAGGTTATTTTCCGGTCATATTGCACGCGTAACGAAATATAGCATTTACCAATGCAATGACATGGGAAACGCAAATTTATGAGAAAAAATAAAAATAGCCAAAACCAAGTCCAGATTTTAACGATTAGGCGCGGCAGTGACACGGGACCATTCGATTCAGAAAGAAAAGAAAACGAACAATCGAATTGGCAAGAGTGTGCATCCGTTCACGTGCTGTCGTGCGCGGACCATGAATCCGCCCGTTCTGGCGATTTTTGAATGTCTGATCTTAGATCTTGGCAACCCGACAAGATGAAGTCGGTGGCTTTATCATGACGTAACCCGCAACACGTGCTTCATGAACACGATGCTGCGATGTCTCAGCGGCACCTGCACTTATTGCACCATTCAGCAATAAGTGGAACTTTGAGCCAGTACGTCATTAGATCATGTAATATGTCTCTGGCCTATTCCTACTATGTGAACACAGCAACAAAGTCAACATCAAAGCATCCAAGTAAACAATGTCTCCCAAAGCCAACGTGCGTTTCGGAAAGTCACCGTGCTAAGAGGGAGCGTTCCACACTTATATGGGATTTTTAACTGAAACAGCCATCTTGAAGATCTTTCGGTGCTGTTCACAATCCTGCCCTTCCTAAGACCTAAGCTCCTCTAGCTTCTAAGTCACACGCCAGCGAAAATGGGAAGAATATTTCGGGCAGAGTATTTCAAAGTCACCTCCACACTCATGACGTCGTAATGACGTCATTGCAATCCTGCCATTTAATATGCCATGTAGCGATCAAGGCCAGGAAAAATGATTTTGTCGAGGTGTTCATATTTGGCGTTCGTGAGCACGATTTCCAGATGTAACGGCCGTCAACTGGCTCTCAATCAATGCGGTGCGAGGTACGATGACATAATCAAGCCATGACGCATTGAGGAGCATATTTACAAGGCAGAGAACTTTTCAGTCTGCAACCTTCTCTCCTACTTAAAAAGTATACCAACAGTCATAAATGGGCGTGTTTCATCACATTTGTGCTTGCTCCAATATCTCAACATGTGAAACATTCCCTTTAACGCCACAGGGGAGAAATCAACAGCGCAGCATGACGCTTCGTAAAATTCGTGCGAAGATGGCCTCATATGCGCATTTCTTTTAAAAAAACAGACTATTTCAAGCTCTCGCAGCGTTTATTGCGCCCACATTTCGGCCAGAGTAGTGCATTGTGTACGCAAAATGCACGCGTTGGAAAAAGCAAAGAATATCAAAAGCATTACCCTCATGGTGGTGTGTCCATAGTTTCCAGAGACAACTGGTACCACTGATCGAATCGGACGCGTCTCAAGAGGCTATGAGTTGAAAAGTACAAAAACGGTGGCATCCTCCCCAAAGAGGGGTTTTATCTATACACGGATAACTGTTATCTCGTTTTATGCCGATAACCCTTGTTTCACCCACCACGCGACGCGAAAAGCGTCTCATCGGTAATATTGCAATAACGGTATGGTACAAGGGGCATTGTGAACGAAGTGATAAAAAGTGCGTGATGCTTTAACAGCAAATAGGTAAAAATACTTATAGCGTGGTAAGGAATAGACGCTGTGCGAGCAAAGCCATCGTCGCACGCTGAAAAAAATCACTTTTGCCATGCTGCGCGATTTCAATCCAAATCCACTTGCGATTCAAGCAGCACGCCTTGGTAGTAGTTTGACAACATTAACACTTATTACTTTTAGGTATGAATATAACACGCAGTACCCACAATTGTCTTACTATGCATGACCCCCAACGTCATCGTCATTGGGGTTTTACGACACACCTAGCTGGTCAGGCTGTATGGCGACATCTACCTCTCGTCCTAGTAAGAATGGCACGCACGGCAGGGAATCGAGCCCGTACCTCCGATTTCCGAAACAATTTCTACTATCTGGAGTCCTAGCAGGCACAACCTTTCGCATTGCTTACATACTACGCCTAGTTTGGCAGGACACGGTTTACATGTAATGCTTCGCTTGAACAGCATTCCATTAAGCTTATTTGGTATTTAATTATACGCTGAACAAGGGGAAACATCTCGCAGGAGTGTGATGACGATGACAATAATGATAATAATGATGACTGGAGTTTCAGGGCCCGCCGATGTTGGAACTCATTTTGCGCCCCGGGACTGTCAATTGCGTCCGCAAACATACAAAATGATTTTGCGTCATCACAAGCTAAAACTTGTTAAGCTTTAACATTTTGTTCAGTTTTATCCACTTAAGCCATTGCAAAAATGCAGGTAATTGACAGCGTGCCAGCTGACAAACTGGTGTGTTCCTCTGATACGCGCCGTATGTGGATATCAGTGCTCTATATATTTTACGTGGACGATTGTTAGATATATCAGCTATGGATACATCAGCCTATGGACCATGCTGTTGGTTTGTCCACTGGATCATTACATAATGAGGAAAACTTCATCATTATACTGACTGCTCTCAACACAGCACGATAATGGCCATTCGCGATGTGTGCACCTTGCAGGAACACTAGTGTCTCTCAGAGGAATATCTCTTCATTTTCAGTATTACAGGAGATCCGCCTCACGGTGATCTCCGGTCTTCCGCCCAGAATAGCGGAAGCTACAGCTATAGCTTCTGCGTCCCATCGGACGAACTCAGTCGTTTCTGCACGTGCTGTCTCGCACGCTACGCGAAACTAATTCTGGACAGACCATCAACAGGCATTCGGGGAACGACACGGGAGAGATAAAAAGATAAAAAGAAAGTATCGATAAATGGTCATGTTAGCAGCAGCGTAATCACACCTCGTGGTTCGTACGTCAAAGATTCGTACTTGTTCCCTAAGCCCTCTTCCGTCTAAGTGACTCCTCTTCGCCTGAATGACTCCTCAGACTGTCCAGGCATCATTCCAGACTGCACCCGAATGTTGCTCTCTAAACCGGACTGAGGATCTGGTGAGCCGGCCAGTGTGCATCACCTTCCTCCCACGCACAGCAGCAGGCTGGACAAAGCAGACAGAAAGTGCGCGGCCCGCCGAATCACCTTCCTCCCACGCACAGCAGCAGGCTGGACAAAGCAGACAGAAAGTGCGCCGCCCGCCGAATCACCTTCCTCCCACGCACAGCAGCAGGCTGGACAACGCAGACAGAAAGCATGAACATATTGAAAGCCTTCAGGCACCTAAGATTGCGATTAGGCCAAGCGGTGCACAGGGACTGGGACACGGTCTGATGGGACACAGGGACTGGGATACGGTCTGGTGGGACACAGGACACAGTTTCACTTTTTCCGCGCTTAGTACGTTAGGTAGTCTATAAAAAACTGACAAATGCGGCATCATGAACGGACAGGCACATTTAATGCTATTGAGATAGCAATCCGTTACATGCAAAATCACTAGGTCAGCTGAACAAGCTACATATACCGGATCGAGGGGATGCCAACGCACCAGCGGTGTCCAACTCAGATAGACTACGCCTATTTCTGGCCCATCTAAAGATGAATTTTACGCTGGCTGTTGCAGATTGCATGATAAGGCGTGGGCTTTTCAAGGATCAAGATTATGCAACAGCGAACTGCTATGAAGTTGAAACAGGAGCGTTTTAACAGTAAATGAAGGCCAAGGGCACAAGTTGTGAAATGCAACCGATGGTGGCCGCGAGGAACATTTGGTTTGTACTGTAGGATGCCGAATCGTTACACCTTAGGAAATAGCCTTTTTCGCGCCGTACGGGCTGCTTTATTCTGGATGTGCTCATGGCATGTCAGTGGCCATTTTCAGCCAGCAGTGTTTAACCTCCAAAGCGGCGCTGTAACTGTCCGTACACTGTAGTGAAATGTTACATTTTTAGCTGCGCTAGAACAAGTACTGTCACAGTACATCGAACATCGCTCCACGCTGCACGCATCCGAATTTCTTCCACGCACTCGCATGTTTCGAAGCATGCCACCGACACGTTCAGGTTTGGCACACTTGTTGCTTAACACCTTCCGTTGACACTTCGCCGACCTCGTTCCCTGCGCGGTACAAAACGGTCCGGTAACACACTCAAGTGGCACACTCCAGTGACACACTCCAGCGGCACACTCCAGTGACACACTCCAGCAGTACTCTGGTCCAGCCTCGCCAGAAACAGCGGTACACTTGGTCCAGGCCACACTTCAGCCGCACCATGCGCAAAACACAGAATACACAAGCAATTTTAGTTGCTGAGGTTTTGCACACAGACGCGGGAGGTGACAGCTCAATGGCAGCTGTGTGGAGCTAACTCGGCCAGCATATGTACACACACGGGAACGCGCCACCCATTTTTAGCTGGAGGGGGAGGTGACATACTTTTCCAGGGGGCCTCCTGCACAAAATGGGTCCTCTTCACGGGGGCCTGCGGGGCAGTGCCTTTGTCAAGGATGTTCCTCTTACATGTGGTATGCACCAATATGAATGCAAATAAACGTCAACTATACCAACATCCGAGCAATCTATTATGATAAACACAGCGATTTCCAGATCCAGCAAAGGGTCCCTCTATCTCCACACAGAGCCTCCATAAAACCCCTTCTGATACGAAGAGGACCGCCTAATCCAGAACAGGATCTTTCCGACTGACAGAGGGATCTCCAAGTCCGGCAAAGAGGCTCACTCTCACAAAACAGGGCATTCTAATCGGGTGTGACGGCCTCCTGGCACACCAGGGCCCTCCTCATTTAGAATAGGGGTCCCATGACATGTAAACGATGCCTGCTAATCCAGAACAGGAAACCCCTGGTTTGTTACGGGGACATACTAAGTCAGCAAGAGGCCTTTATACCACAAAATGGGGTCCTTTGATCCCAATCCGCTTTTTCTGAGACCAAGCAGTACCCCTTGCACGCACACGCATGTTTCAAAGCATGCCACCGACACGTTCAGGTTTGGCACCCTTGTTGCTAAACACCTTCCGTTGACACTTCGCCGACCTCGTTTCCCGCGCGGCACAAAACGGTTCGGTAACACACTCAAGTGGCACACTCCAGTGACACACTCCAGCGGCACACTCCAGTGACACACTCCAGCAGCCCTCTGGTCCAGCCTCGCCAGACACAGCAGTACACTTCGTCCAGGCCACACTTCAGCCGCACCATGCGCAAAACACAGAATACACATTCAATTTTGGATGAACAGGAAAAAACCGTCAGTTTGGGAAAGAGGAGCCTCACAAAATTTTGAGGGGACAAAACATACTCTCCACCCGCCGGCAGGGGGCAACTGTCCCACATGCACTTCTGCCGCGCCGCCCCTGGCCACGCGCATGCACATACATATCAGCCATGTTAGCCATCATTTAATGTCCAAGCTCGCGTGCTCCCGAATCGGTGGAATCGGTGGAATAAAATAAGCCAGAACAGGCCTTATGTTTTGTCCAGATAATATATGGGCTGCGTGGTTATCCTCTCCACTTCGCAGAGAAATGCAGCTGTTAGAGGGAACGTCATCATCCCTTGAATCACGGACGGCGGAGTTCTCTACGACGTCCCCTGCAAGTTCCTGTCAGTGTCCGTTCGCCTGTAGATTTCCGTGGTCTTCCAGACCATGGTCGTCGAGAGCAGCACGGCGAGAACCAAAGCATAGTTGAGCCAAAGTGTGTGTTCACTCAGCGGCTTGATCAGGAAGAGCAGGAGCGATAGAGCGCTGATAACGTTCATGCTGACACTCATGACGGCGCCGATCACGTCAGCAGACACAGGGTAGCTGAGCTCAACAGCATACTCGTACAGCAGAGGCGATGTCGAGTACGTGAGCGAAAGGCAAAGCAGTGTTGAACAATACAGCCTGGGCAGCGAGAAAGACAGCCACTGGGCGGCCAGCGCCAGTTGCCAGCAGTAGCTCACAGCTGCACCGAGGAAAAGGCCCATAACCGTGGCCTTCATGTGGCCTCGGAATATGTCTGTCAGGCGGGCTACAAACAGCGCTGCCACACAGCTGATGACACACGCCCAGAAGCCGAGCCAGCCGGCGTCATCCTGACTGACGCCCAGCGGAGCGACGTTGATGTTGAACACGGAGAAGTAGGCGGCCTGGACGCCCCCCGCACAGGAGTACGCAGCCACTACCCACGGCAGGTCAGGAGCTTTCGCCGCCTGCCGCAGCCCGCTCCAGAACGACGCGGTGGCCGCAGCGGCGCTGACGGATGGTGGCAGCGGCGGCCGCGACGGGAAGTACACGAGCGCCGCCAGGAACAGGGTAGTCACCAGGCCTGCCTCCACGTACATCAAAGTCATGATGTCGCTGCGGGCGGCGTCTAAGTCCGCGGCCGGGTCGGCACCCCCTGGCTGCCGCACGATCAGCAGCCCGATGAGAAAGGCGCAGCTGCCGCCCAGCTGGCTGGCGATGCTGGGCAGTCCAGTAGCCGTGGTGCGCTGCTCGGGCGGGAACCACAGCGCCGAGATGTGGGGCGGCGTCGCCATGGCCATGATCCCGGCGATGCCGTTAAGGAAGGCACCGGTGAAGGCGGTGGCCGTGAAGGCGGTTTGCTGAGATGAAACGCAACGGATGGCTGTGCCGACCGCCATGTTACCGGCCATGAGCAGTATAGGCGGGTCGCACGCCGTACTTGCTCAACACCCAACAAAAGGGCACGAGGAATACCACAAAAGTTATTGGGCCCATGTTGGCCAACATGGAGATTGTTGTGTTGCTCCAGTCAGGAAAGGCAGATAGGGAGGCGGGAGTGACTGGGCCGAACGTGTTCCAAACCATACACTGGAAACAGCCCAGCAATGAGAACACGAGCAGGATGTACCAGCGTCGCGTGTACGTCTTGAGCGGGCCCGAAGACGTCGGGGCAACCGTGTGGTTGGCCGGTATGGCA
The DNA here is from genome assembly GCF_011947565.3 of Pollicipes pollicipes. Classification (NCBI taxonomy): domain Eukaryota; kingdom Metazoa; phylum Arthropoda; class Thecostraca; order Pollicipedomorpha; family Pollicipedidae; genus Pollicipes; species Pollicipes pollicipes. Next base: position 22,475,340 of record NW_023596576.1, on the reverse strand, counting down.
GACACATGGTGCACAGACACACGATTACTTTCTCTATTTGCCTCCGCTTCAGAGCCTGGAAAGAAAAATTAATTAATGAAAAACGGCATGCATGTCAACTGCTTGCATGTATTGATTGTATTGCACACATAATTACGCACAACACAACTGGCATGTGACGGCAAACAACTAATGACAGCACGAAGATTTTGGACCAGTGCTGTGCTAATGCATTGAGCTGGGAAGGTCCCACTTTGGCAACAGCTCCCCCCAGACAATACGGGTTATTTCCCGGAGGCGGCGAACGACATGTGGCACTGCAATACGACGGTGAATAAGGCAGGGTCCCAATATGCGAAACAATTAAGCTATCACCACGCTGGAGCCTAATTGGACCTTTTCATATCAATCAGGGGTGCTGCAGCTGTCGCAAACCGTTGTCCTCATGACAACCGCCATAGCATCTCTACTGTCGTGTATAAAAGAGCGTTTGTGATTGGTTCAGCAGGCGGCAAAGGCCTGTTTTCGAAAAGCGAGCTAGTTGAAGTTTCAACCAGTGGGTCACTATGGACCACGTGATAATCCCATTCCCAAAGCCAAAGTGCGCCTAGAAGAGAGCCACCGTGGATATGCCATAGGAGCGAAACCAAAACTATAGCATAACGTTTCCGTTGAATTTGCGTGATAATGGCCTCATGTCCGAATCTTTTTGTCCGAACAGAATATTTGAAGCAATCGCAGCATTTACTACACAAACATTTGACAAAGTGTGTTGGAAGCAGTACAGAACACGCGCGTGAAAAAGCAAGGCAAATGAAACGTATTGCTCTCACAGTGGTGAGAAGAGAATCCAATGTGACTTCTCCCGCAGGAGCCCAAGAGCCCAATTACTTCAAACCGAAATTGTGGGCTAATCAAAAGGTTTTCGAGAAAACTGGTGATACTGAATAATTTGTATGCATCTGATCTAGCAATTAGTGAAAAGCAAAAGCGTGACATACTCCCTTCCAGAATAGCGCCATAACCGAGTATGGAAATGTCAGTAAACAATACAAAGTCAAGGACAAATATGCAAGAACGCCACGGCAAAAGGCTAAAAAGCACGCGCATAACCATATTTGGCTTATGCAGACAGTGCACCATTAGCACCACACCTCTCGACAAGTCAGAGTACGACAAATGAGTCAGCCCGCCCGCTACAGTGGCAATTTTGACACGTCCAATCTGGCGGGAACTAACGTCATAAAGACATCCCTTGACGCAACCAAGCGATGACGTAATGAGGAACACATTACGAAATAGTGAAATTTGTGGTTTATACCAGTCTTTTATGCTTCAAAGTAAGCCAATAGTTACAAGAACGTAAATTCAATCATGTTTGATGCTTCCCTTAAATCTTCAAATGCGGGACATTCCCTTTAAGCTACGGAGCAACGTGGCTTGGCGACCTTGGCAAGTAAACACGGTGAGCCATCGAACACCTCAGCCTGGTGCCAGCAGCACAAAAGGAAATACCTGAAAGGGAATGCTAAAATGGGAAAAAACGCTCAGGTCTGACAGGTCTTTCGTCAACCGAGCTCAACCCACTTCAGCGTGGATAAGTTCACATCCACTCCGGAGGTTCCACTTCGTAGGTCCAAACATTAACATGCATAATTGTGTTATCTGATTTATATGTGATGGATTATCCACCAAATGGCATATATCAACAGACACTTACCTGCCTCTCCAGTCATGTCACCTATAGTTCTGAGCACGCTGGGACCTATCTCCTTCAAGAACGCACTGTCGCGCACGGCCAAAACTGCATCCGTGTCATTGTCTAGAGACATCGATGACGATCGGACCTCCACGCGTGCGCTGCCGCGGCCGGGCCACTTGTAAATCGGCCGAGGTTCAGCGCGTCCTTTCCAATGGGCGGCTGCCACAGTCCGGCCACACCCAGAAGTCCTCTGAACATCTCAACAAGGCCAGATAGATATAGGGGTAGCCAAGCGTTAATACACAGATAAGCCAGCTTAAACTCCTGCCGCGGTCAGCCTTGAGACGCTGCTGCAGTAATGGACATAAATCGAGGTCTGAAAAATTTGGCTCCAGGTGGTAACTGACTGCGCCTAAATTTCCAGGATGGTATTGGGTACAAACAGTATCGAGTAACAATGGGCAGCATCCAAATCGTAAAATGAACTCCTTTTCGACCAATTCTTACTCAAGTTTATACAGGTGACCCTTCCATGCAACAGGTAATAATCCATAGATAATTTAACTCATACTAGCGCCCTGCTATGCTGCGGCACCACGATACACGCATTCCTAAAAACATCTCCGGCTACGTGAAGACAAGATCGGAGACGGCTGCGAATCGCATGACACTATCTCTGTGCAAGCTGTCACCATTTCTGATCACTGCCTCCTTGACGTCCGTTCCGCGTCGAGCCCCGAGCATGTCCGTGCCCGGCACGAGACGACAGCGGCGCCCCCTATGCGGGCGGACGGCGTCGGTCGCGAGCGTGGACTCACCGAGCCGGCAGAACTCGGCGGCCACGTTGAGGGCCAGCTGCTCACACCAGGCCTTGGTCGGACAGAACACGAGCACGCCGTGGCCGGCCGTGACCGTCTCCAGGCAGAGGTCGGTCACCAGGTCCGAGTCACTCTGCCGACGGACGGCGCGGTCGTTGGGCGGCACTCTCGTCAATCACCGAATGGCGCTCATTCCGAAGGGCGACAGTGACATCGCTTTAGGTCAGCTCCAGGTCAGGGCCGCTCCGGACTGGCCGCATACGACATTCGCTTGAGGTTATAAAACGACCGCTTGCTTCCCCACAGTCGGTAAGATTCGGGGAGCCAACCAAATAACGCTTCCAATGTCCAAGCGTCCCCGCTCTGCGGTATTGCCGCACCCGGCTACTTTTGCGTACCGCGCGAAGCAACAGGGACCCGCCAGAGGCCAGAGGGTGTGCAAGGCTTCAAGATCACACCAGACCTGGCCGCCATGAGGCTGTCGGAGACGGAAAGGCCGCCTGTCGGAGCGCCAGCAGTTGGGCGCTCCTCGCTCCACGTACCCCCGTGCCGAGCGAGGTGTCGACGGCGCGGACCGGCCGCAGCTCCTCGTCGTACACAGAGGCGGCCAGCTTGGCGTACTGGCGCAGCGGCACCGGCCGGAAGGCGGTCACGTAGAGACCGGCCGACAGCCAGCCGGCCAGCAGCGCCAGGTTCGGCAGCGTGGCCGACATGCCCACCAGCTGGATACGGCGCTCCGGACTGCCGGTCGGCCACGGGCGGTCAGCAGGGGAGGCAGCGGCGAGGGCACTGGGACTCCCGAGGAGGAAATCGTGCACATTTACGCCTTTATCATTTACCCGCGTCCCACGTACCACATCCTACAGCTTATTCCATAGTCATTTCGCTATTCCATCGTCATTGCGTCAGAGCAGCCCTATGTTTGCGGACGCTCTATCAGTATAAGTGCAAAGCAACACAGTAGCAATGCGGGTCACGACGGGCAAGGATTGCGGTAACGTTTCGTGACCTCCAGAACTGCACATTTCGACCGCCTCCCCCCTCAATTGCCTCCCTGCCCATGAAGAATCACGTGACGCCCACCTCTCAGTCGCCCTGTTCATGAAGAGCAGCTTGGTGAGTAGCACCTCCAGGAGGTAGCCGCGGCGTGGGTCCCCGAGCAGGTGCAGCTCGTCTGCTACCAGGCAGCCGACCCGGAACAGCGTCCGCTCCTCCATCAGCCTGCAGCACCAGCGCCGGCTCGCCGGCTGATTATGCCGGCCGCATCCTCCAAACAACGTGGCGGCAGCGTGGCGGCCCGGTTTGCACCGCATGGCTGCAGCGGTGGCACGTGATGCAGCGAAGGCTGTAGGTGCTGCGGCGGAGACGCCCAGACGATGGGCGGGACGCGGTGGAAGGGCCTCGTCATCCTTCTAGTGACGATGGCGATGGTCGATGGCGCCCACCATTCTCAGCGGTTCGATGTTGGGAAAGTCGGGTGGCTTACATTGCGAGAAGTGTAGAGAAGGGATGCAACGAAGGTGGGTGGGTGCCAGGAGGGGAAGCACAGTCACACAGCCACAGCTGCAAACCCCAGTGGCAGGCGGAGACGCTCACCTGTTGACTAGACTGTTGGCTTTCTCGATGGTGCACACGGCCACATCCACGCGCTGCAGGCCGCCGGGTGGCGCGTGGCTGCCGTGGAAGCCGTCCACTCTCAGCCCGGAGCCGGCACACACCCCCTGCCGGTCAGTGCTCAGAGTCAGGCCAAGGTCAGGGGGTTCAGGGGTCAGGGGTCAGAGGCCAGGAGTCGGAGTCAGAGGTTCGAGATCCGTTGTCAGGGGTCTGGGTCAGATGTCAGGGGTCAGGGGCCGGGGTCGGTGGTTCTGGTCAGTGATCAGGGGTTTGGGGTCAAAGGTCAAGGGTAAGACGTCATGGTTAGGGGGCGGGACGCTGAGGCAGGGACAGCGAGGCGCCAGCACCGCATAGCTGGTTACAGGGGTGTGAGACCGAGCGGTACGTGTCGAGAAGTGTCCAGTCAGGGACGACACAGCACCCAAACACGGACAAAACACGGACTGCATCGCGATGACACCACACAAGTCATACGCAGATTATCAACAAAACGCAGACTGCATGCACGAAAACATGAGATGCACGCAGGACTGGTGATGCTCTCGGCGCCGCTCTGCCTGCTTCATCGCGCACCTAATTGTACAAATTGCACCAGTCTATGGCCAAACTGCATGGTCAATTGCTATCCTATCAATTCCTATATTCACGAACCACATTCCACACCAGCCTGTATTCGCCCACATTGCGTCTGTTTCTGAGGTTCATGTCCATTCCATGTCTTGTGTACTGTCCATTCTATGTAAGTGCACCTGAGTGCTAGGAACTATTGATAGGAGATATCCTCCTTTCGGCAAGCATGGCGTATTCCACACTCGGTGCGCCTTGCTAGAAATTAATACCTAGCTTTTTGCATAATATTTTACCCAAGCGTCGAAACCTTCCAAACACCTCTTGACAGTTGCCTTCCATGTTCAAAATCGAGGAGCAAAGTCGACATTATTTCAGTTGGCCTCTCTGCTCATAGCGCGTAGGACAGGAGCACTCGCAGAGTAGTCAGCGGTCCAAAGTGGGCGCTGCCCCTGCGTACCTGCAGGTAGAGCGTCTTCTCGCGCGCCAGCGACACGAAGGGCACCACCACGATCGCCTTCCGCTTCTGCTGCGTCACCCGGCGTAGCATCAGCACCTCGGCCACCAGCGTCTTGCCTGCGGGCGCAGGCATGATAACGGTACAGACTCCGGCGGCGCAACGTGTCTTCTCAGCGACAGCGGGAGGGCCGTGGCGACTGTTCGAGCCTGGAGGGCACACCGCACGCTGCGCACAACGTTTGACCTTCCTCCACACGGGAACTTCATACACGGCAGACCGATCTCAACTGGGCGCTGCGCCACAAGAGCAAGATCAACTGAGAGCGATCAAACCTCGGAAGTTGTATGCATAACCCATTGGTAAATGCAGCGAACAGATGGTATATTTCACAACTTGTAAAGGGCACAACTATTCCGTATTCACATGGGCGACACTGTCAGAGTCCCCACGACAAACAGCGCTGATGGGGACATAAGCCGCGCATAAAATGTCGCTTACTGTACTTGGTATAGATTCGGTAGCTCCGCGCGGAAGTCACCTACAAGGCTCAATTGACAAAACGCTAAAAACGTTAGTAGTGCATTAAGCACAGATGGGTTGTCACAACTAACAAGCCAATGCGCTAGTGCGTCGTGTTGAATCCTGACAGCGAAATGCACTAAGTTCGCCGCACTGGGCGATTCAGTTCATAACATGCCTGGAGATATATATGGTTGACATGAATAAATGCAATCATCGCCGGCCAGAAACCATGTTCGGACGAGCCCCATACGAGGTAATGCTCTACTCACGCCATTAACCTCGGCATTGGGCCTGAGCCAAGAAAAAAAGATCAGTGGACAGCACAATACCCCAGTACGCCAATGATACTAGGTTCGACACATCCACGGATCATTTACAAACCAAAGGCTTTAGATTCCACCGCTTATTTAAAAACGGACCTTGGATCCTGGTCGCTATTTGGTCTTTTGTATGCAACAACTCTGGATAATGCTTCCTGTTGGTTTTTGTATAATCCGACCCTACATCCTGGTTATATTTTTCAGTTTGCAAAAACAGCTTTGGATCCTGGTTTCCGTTGGCTCTTATACTGATACCAGACCCCGGATCAAGTTGGAGGAAAAACTATAACATGAACAACGCTGTAAACGATGGTTATGACCCAGACCGTAACATCTGTCTCCACTTCGCAATGTCCACCGCCGGCTTTCTTTTGTAGCGTGATGATCTGTAACTAACGAGCTTCCGTGGTGGTTTAAGCTTACCTCGGGATACTTTATTTCTTCAGGTTTGTAATTACGCGCTCGGGTGGGGTCAGTTTGCCCCCGCCCCGAAGTGTTTCCGAAATTATTCCAGAATAGCGTGGCGTAGCCGCGCCAATTGTGGCACAGCTGTGTAGACAATTGAATAGCGGATTGCTTGGTACAAAACAATTTAGATATACCTGATAAGGTCCCTGACCTACGGCAGGTCAGTCAGGCCATGGATTCAACGAACATAATTTCTAGGGGATCGTTCAATTTGATAAAACAACGGAGTGTTAGACGACGCCACACATTTTTGTGATAGTTTCTTAGGCAATACAACAATTGAATTAACAAACTGCATTGACACGGAGTCTTGTATGAAGGTCACACCAAAGTCAAATCTGGTGCTTATTTTGAATTTATTCATAACAGGAAGGGAATTCTACATCTTCCATGGACTTATTAACGGTCAGAATACGTCGCCGACTAATGACCCCAGGTCAACGTTGTGTTTGTAGAAACGTACTGTCTACGGCAATCCTTGACGCTTATTCAAACACAAAAATCAAAGCAGCCTTGTATGATTTTGGTCACTATGACTTTCGAAAGGTCACACAGGGCCAGTGACCTTAGATAAGCACCTGTGAACTTTTGCTTAGAACAGGCATCTAGGTTCACAGTGGGTGCATGAAAAGGGACTGGGGGCACTTTGGACACTAATCTAAAGTTTGACCTTGTCCGAATTTATATGACTCGTTCATGACCGAAGAACCACAAATATCGACAGAAGTGAGTTCACGTACAGGCCAACACACCCGGTGAATTTGGTGTCTTTAACTCTCTTAGTTTTTTTAGATCTGAAGGGGTCAAATTAACCTCCTCCCCCAACCAACCCGAAGGAAGGGCACGCAACCGGTCACTAGGGCGCGTGTTAACATGTTTTCAAAAGTTGAAAGCTTAGCTTGTTAAAAAATGTTCGAAAGTGATATCGGAAGTAATGTATTTTTTAGAGAAAAAATGTCACATTCATCAACTTATCGTGAGTTCTTGCTGGATCTGTGTAAATTGCAAGAAAGGTCAGACTCCTGAAAAATGCCACAAGCAGGAACCCAGTACCTGCTGAATCTCTGGACTGAAATGGACACTGATTCCTGCTGGATCCCCTGACATTTTTTCGTGTTCGATCTCATTGCCCGCTGTGGCAATCCAATGAACATAGGTTTCGTCCCGGACCAAGCTGGATCCTGGTCTTTGCCGGATGCCTCGGTACATATCCAGGTTGGACCTTGTTTCTTTCTGAGTTCCAGCATAATAACATGCTCATCTTGGTCCATTCTGGATGGCTCGGCATTTTTCCAGGCTCATACCTGGGGTCTTACTGGTTCAAGAATGGGGTAGGAACAGAGGCCAAGAGAGAAATATCCGGAACTAGCCAAGTATCCGCTTGGGCCTCAATAGGTCAGCTAGTCACTTACACGGACTCAACTCTCAACTTCAACAGGTACGACATTCAAAAATCAGTTTAGGCCATGGGTGCTGCTTATCGCATGGGCGTCTATCCAAAAACACGTTAAAAAAACACGTCAAATAACGTGTGCTTGCGAACACGAAGCAAAAGGTCGCCTTCCTGCCAGCCGCCATTTCATGGGAATTTCGAGCAAGATATGGTCAGAACTAAGTTCTCATCGGACGCTGCGTCAAATGGTCGTCTAAGAGCCGATGTAAAATAAGTTAGCATACGACGCTGACTTTGTATGACCTGAAAATGGTCATTGACCTGCCCAAAGTGATCTGTTTTTTTGGTGAACTTCTATTATTCAACAACCTCGCACACATTTGTGACTACCTATGTCGTGAAATTGCGAAAAGACACAAGGCGTAAAATGAGTCGATGTGGCATGGCAGCGGGTTACAGAAATGTCGTGTCAGCTTATAACATGCGACATGGTCTGAGATCACATCCTTCAAAAATATGCCTTAAACGTGTTCTCAATTGCACTTATGGGGACGACATTGCACCTTTTTGTTTAACGTACCGGAACATTGCTTTTTCGGGCAGGCAACTGTCTGTCTGGCAAAGGTGAATGGGGTAAGGAATGGAAGCAAGATGCGTTCGGTGAATAATCTTAACGAAGCCATTTGGGTGACATTAGCTACGACTTCGATTTGTGTACATGGCATCGCCATGACTGGAGAGCGCAAGCTTGCCACCACATCAGCGTCAAACGATTCCTTTACACATGAACGACCGCAAGCGCAATATATGTGACACATGTAAGCAGTAGTACTCCACGCCCCATCCACCCGTTCCTTGCGAAAGTGAGGTTCACCGCTCCGACCCCAGATTGGACAAGGCCGTCTGCTAGCAGCGGGGAGGGGCAGAGGCGTCCTTGCACCGGCGGGGCTCCGGCGAGGGGCCACCTCTCAACGGCCGGCCCTACCGGAGGAGGTGGGCGCCGAGTAGACCAGGTTGCCGCCGGCCAGCGCGTCGCGGTCAGCAGACACTCGGCCTGCCAGGTGTACAAGCGACGCACCCCCGCCTCGGCGTAGTTCTGCAACGCATCAACCACCGCGGACGCGCCGATCAGGCGGAGCGGTGCGCTGGCGACGTCAGGCCGGCGTTTGGAACAAGGCGGGACTGATATGTAGAGCACGGCTGGGTTGGTACAGGGCGCAGAGCACGGGAGCACATCAGAGCACAGGAGCACAGCACAACGCCACAACAGGGCAGAGCGCCAACACACGCAGATGGCTATAGTCATACCGGGCGCCACTATGGATTGAAAATGGAAAGCGAACGCTGAGTCTGCGGTGCAGCTGCAAGAAGTGCTGGCACGGCTGAAAAGAATTGGGGCAAAAGGGCCACCAACATGCGGAGAGCAATGCTGCTGTATGCAAACCACAAAACAGTTTGACATCATAAGCCAAATCCGGTTTGACGGTGCAAACAGGGAGTTGAAGTTCAAACCGGTCCTTTCGATCTATGAAAGGCATGCACATTGCGGCATCATGAATATCTCAAGATTATCAGCAACGGTGCTGCCATGGCCCTTGGACAAGCCGGGCCTCACATGAACTGCAAGAGAGCACGTCGGCCGGGTGATGGGCGCCCCCCCCCCCCCCCCCCCCTCCCCTCCCGCCGCCCGCTCCTCCAATGCCGCCCCACGAGGTGGTCCCGCACCAGGGGCGGGTCGTGCCACCAGTCACTTGCTGACAGCGAGGTCAAAGGCGTTCACAGAGCTGTGAGAACTTTGCCCAGTCCAGACACTGCACAGCTTGTAGCGACAAAGCGATGCAGGAACGTTATTTGAAGCTCGACGCTGATAAGGGGAGTGCTACTGCTTTAGAACATTGCAGATGAGGCTTCGCTGAAGGCGTTCAAAATGTTTGGCGCAATGGTCTTAACGATTTCCGAGTAGGCTGCGGCCCAGTCCGCGTCCAAGTAAACATCTGAAAAGGCTTACTCGCTAGCCGATGGTCTGAGGTCATCCCAATGACTGCCGTTACGTCTTCTCTTTGTCATGCTGTCAACTGTCAGTTTTCAGAACTCAAAATTTCATATCAAAGAGTAGTTTCATGTTTGTGTTTTTTTTGTCAAGCTAAAGAATGGGAAAAGGTACCGCTGCACTGGCCCTGCAAATCACCGGCACTGTGAACCTCTGCTCCCTTTTGACATTCCGAAGAACAAAGTGGTAAAAATGCTGCACGGCAATCAAGACTATTGCATCAGACGTAGACAGAACCTTGACTTAAGCCGACACACAGCCCGCGGCGATCTTTTGGCACCGGCCTTGCATACAGCAACAAAGGCCACGCAGCACGCTAGTTTGCAATATCACGGCGCGGAGCGTGGTGTCATTCACACATCTCGAGGTTGCGTATTGAGGTTGGCAAACGGCATACCAAACTAAACCGAGCATGATCGAAACAGTCCAGAGAAAGGGACCGATTTCAGGACCACAGGTGGACACGGGCGCCGGCATGTGGCAACGAAACAGCAGGAAGCCAACAGATACACAAAAGAGAGCAATCTGAAAGTCCAATGCGTTGAATATGGTCCGAAGACGAACCTCGAAGGCGAGACATGACAGGTTTTCGAGGCCATTGTGATATGCGGTGTACCGTCGTCAGCCAGTCGGCGAACTGCAAGGCCGCATCACACATCAACAGTGGGTTTTCGTAGCCGGCGCACGCCTGATGCCTTCAGGTTCCTCCGATTTGTCACCAGTTACTATAGTCGTGATGGCCCTGAGTTCTCGCCCGTTCAAATTCATCAGTGCAGTCAAAATCACTCACTACAGAATTTCGGATGCATTTCAACACCAACTCTTTACGTGAATGGACTGATCTTCGCGTGACGTGACTTACAAGATCGACACAGAATCATAGATCTGTGATTGATTTGTCTGACACGGAGAGTATTTCGGAAGCACGCAGGTGAGCAGCGATCAAGCAGTGAAACGCTATGTTTAGTTCCTGCACACCGTTGGGGTGGCGAACTGATAAACCGTGCTCATGAACT
>NW_023596576.1:22372344-22463431 GCF_011947565.3 Pollicipes pollicipes | reverse complement strand
CACGGCGCCATCGACGCCGGCAGCACCGCAAACAGGCCCAAAGATACCCGACGCAGTCGGCGGGGGAGTGGCGGTGATACGCCGCCTGCTCCGGCCCACGAGAAAAGATCAAGTTTGCGTGAACGTTCGTACCTCAGCAAGTGAGCAGCCAATACCGTTGTGAGCAAGCAACACTGAGGCCCAACCATGGGAGGCTTCGTGGGTAAGTCTACACAGCGGAGACACCGTCCATGTTTTCGTGGTGCTTCACAGATCACGTCGAAAGAAAGCATATTCTTACGTTCAAAACCACTTAAACTCTCCATACTGATCCGTGTTAGCGCACCGAACTGGACTGGGAATTGTCCCCTCGGTTGCGTCCTTAATGGTTGGTAACCCTGACGACTAGCAGGAGATAATATGCAACCAGAGGCTGCGCAATTCGCACAGCGGGCACACTGAGGTGTGACGTAACGATGCTTGTTAGACGTAACGATGCTAACGAACACGACACTTGATACGCCGCACAGGCCCTGCGTCAGGAGGACCCTCCCCTGAACAAAACACACACTGCGACAGAACTGTGTAGACACGCTCCACATAAGCCAGCAGAGCACGCACGCCATTTGCCTTGGGAAGCTTGGCAGAAGCGTTGTGTTCACATTGCTGCTTGCTTTGCCCGCAGATTCGTCAGAACCATCATTGGATGTCCAAACTCGCAGAGTGAACGTCAGTGACGGGTCATCAGGGCAGACCCCTGCAGTGGGTGACGGCGAACGCGAAGTACCACTCAAGACGTACCGGAGGCGTTGGTACATTCTTCTGCTGTACTCGATACTCGGCTTCTCGCAGTGCGCCATATGGAACACATTCGGGCCAATCACTGACGCCGGACAGGCAGCTTTCCCTAACTGGAACAACACCATCATCTCAATGCTGAGCGACATGGGTTGTCTATCCTTTGTCGTGTTCATGGCGCCCTACTTCTGGCTGCTTGACAAGTACGGTGTGCGGCCTGCCATTCTGACCATGGCCGGCACCATGGCACTGGGCACTGCTGTGCGCTGTGTATCATCTGAACAAGGCGTCTTCACGGCCACCGCCTTCATCGGAGCCATTCTTAACGGCATCGCCGGCATCATGGCCATGGCGGCGCCGCCCCACATCTCGGCGCTGTGGTTCCCGCCCGAGCAGCGCACCACGGCCACTGGCCTGCCCAACATCGCCAACCAGCTGGGCGGCAGCTGCGCCTTCCTCATCGGGCCGCTGATCGTGCGGCAGCCAGGGGGGCCGACCCGGCCGCGGACTTAGACGCCGCCCGCAGCGATATCATGATTCTGATGTACGTGGAGGCGGGCATCACGGCCGCCCTGTTCCTGGCGGCGCTCGCGTACTACCCGTCTCGGCCGCCGCTGCCGCCATCCGCTAGCGCCGCCGCGCCCACCGCGTCGTTCTGGAGCGGGCTGCGGCAGGCCACGAAAGCTCCAGACCTGCCCTGGGTAGTAGCCGTGTACAGCATTTCGCAGGGCATCCAGGCAGCCTACTTCGGGGTCCTCAACATCAATGTTGGGCAGATAGGCGTCACGCAGGATCAAGCCGGCTGGCTAGGCTTCTGGACGGGCATCAGCTGCTGCCTATCGGCGCTGGTCGTGGCCCGCCTGACAGACATCTTCCGGGGCCACATGAAAGCCACCATCATTGGCCTCCTCACCTGTGCAGCCGCCTGCTTTGTTTGGCAGCTGGCGCTGATCGCCGAGTGGCTGCCCTTTTCACTGTCAATGCTCTACTGCTCGACGCTGCTGTCGATTTCGTTCACATATTCTACGTCGCCGCTCCTCCTCGAGTACGCCGCCGAGCTGAGCTACCCCGTGTCCACGGATGTCATCGGCGCCATCATGAGCTTCTGCTACGATTCGGTGGCGGTGCTCTATCTGCTGTTGTTCCTCATCAAGCCACTCAGTGAGAACACGCTGTGGCTCAACTATGTGTTGGTGCTGTCGTGCACGGTGCCGGCGATTCTGATGTTCAAAACCAAGGAAGTGTACCGGAGAACAAATACAGACCTGGGGCACATCAGCACTGACGCCGCCACTGGGACTGAACAGCAAGTTGGCAAAGATGGAGGTGTGCAGCCTTCGCAAGGGGGGCACATTTAGAAATGTTTGAAGAAATGTAATGTAAGATGCCCGACAGCAAAGAGAAGGTAGCATCGCCAACGTATTAGACCCGTGATGACTGTGTCTGTTCGTTGTCTGCACCAGCTGCCGGTGAAGTATCCAACGGAATAAACTCTACCATACCTGGATCTGCCGTTCCACCCTCTCAAGCGACTAGACCTCTCTTAATACGATTAAAAGACCTCATCATGAAAGACCTCACGCTCGTGACATCATCTCTAATGTGAAGAGCATCGCCATCTTAGCTCGGTGTGCCCAACTCTGTGAATACTTTCTCAGACAACCCCTATGGGGATTGCAGTAGAGAGCGTGATTCTGCTGACATGCGCAATAGACCGGGTTTTTAACTGCTGACAAACGAGCAAAGTTTAACACAGCCATGCCCCATCATTCCGAAATTATTCTGGAAAAACACCGGGAAGTGAGTCAGAAATTGTTTCGGGAAAAACGGGAGGGAAGGGCAGTGACCCCGCTCAGGGGCCTACCAACTACTTACAGAGATATCTCATCACACCGATTGTTGGCGAATGCTTGCTGAGTGGAATTGTTCGGTGCACCTCACGGTAAAAGAACAAGTGACGCCACTGAGAAGATGAGGTGAGCCGTGACCCGAGAGAGCCAGACCCGTATTGTTAAGGGTCACGCTTTCCGAGCCAATGACATGTACGACTTTTGCGTACATCAATGGTCACCAGTATCTCGATCTTAGTCATACAAACCCGGGATTGCTGCCATGGCCGAGAAATTTCCTGCACAATTTACTACAATTCAGATAATGTTAGCCACCCAAAAACACCATCGGTTTGTTCCAACTGGAGCAGGAAAATGACCACTGGTCATGCTGTCCAACGAAGGTGGGTGATCCGTTCGGGCGATTCGGAAAGCCGGGACCAGTTTTAAAGCAATGAAGAAGGGGTGCAACTTATCATTCATCTTCACCAGTGTGCATCGGATATCCACTGGCTTCGGTAAAACCTACGTGTGTTGCATGCGGACTATTTTGCCGTTTGGCTTGGATAAAACCTACGTACGTTATGTGCCTACTTTTCTGCCATTGTCAGTCTGTGTAAAGATAGCCTGCTGAGCTCTGTCCTAGCTCGTTGTTTAATCCACCCGCATTAGCGCTATCACTTAATGTATTTAATAAGTTCTATAATCCACAAATATACTAGGTGGTCGCATTTCAGGTATTTTTGTTTGCGCTAAGGCGCCAAACGCATTTCAACGTCATGTCAAATGGTACAAATAACATCAGGGTACATACCCATACCTACATATGTACATACATACATACATATATCTATATGTTTATAGGTATATATGCATATACGTGTATATATATATGTATATATATATGTATATACATATATATGTATATATATCTATATTCAAGATTATATATATTATAATATTATACCCCTAGCACCTATTTGTGAAGAAATCTGAGCAATTGCCAATGCATTAGATCCCCACGCCCGTTGGTGAACAGGTGTTTAATTCCGTCCGAAAGCCAAAATGGGTGAAAATAGTCATATTTTGACTATCTTCAGCATGGGTCATGTTCACAAAAGGGCCATGGGAAGCATATTCAGACACTTGAGCCTTCGGAAATTTCTTTTGTGTTGGAAATTGGCAAAGAAAAAGTGGTATCTGCGGAGCAAAAGGTTCAGAACCGACATCATGCGATGTTGAAAATAATGACTGTTGACTTATGTCACGAGGTTCCTTGTTCCCAATTGATATGAGTGAGTTTTCTTTTTAATCCCATTTTGCGAATCTTCGCGATCTCGAAAAAATAGACTGTGTACTATGCAAAAATATGGCAGATCATATTAGTAGCAGATTTCTAACTACTTTGCGTGATAGTTTGCTCGTTACGACCTCGCTCGTGCCAGTCCTCGCGAGTCCAGACAAAGAGGAATTTTGTCAGTCCATAGTTTCTATTTTACAGTAGCAAGTACTCACCAACACGCACACGACGCCACAAAGTTCACAACCAACAGCAGCCTTGCGTCTTCAGATCTAGTGAGCGTAATGAGCATTGAACGTACGTGGTAGCAAACCTTATTATACTGCCTCCAACGGGAATGGTTCCTAGTCACATGTTTCGGAAATAATGTGATAATCAACCGATGTGATGCAAGTACGGGATCGTTCGATGACCGGCTAAACCAACCACAGAGTGTGGGACCGCCTTGCGATCCCAGAACTGTCTGATGCAACAGACGGCTGATGAGATGCCAAGGGCGACTTTAAGGGGAATTATCAAATACATTCCGGATGGGATGCATAGTTAAGGTTCCGACGAACAGATGGCATGTGTTCAACGATCTCTTTCCGAGGAGGGTAAAATGTCATCCCATTGCTTTTATTCGCCCGAGATTTTTTTGATTTTTCTGGGGGATAATATACTTAAACATCCGGATGTTTTAGAAACCCTGGAAATTTTGCTGTCGTGAGATATATCTTGGTGACAATATTTCATACATTATGATGGGTGCTGAGGCGCTAAGAACACATCGATATCAGTTTCGGTTACCAAAATGCTTCGCGGCAAATATCGTGACTTATACGTCCAGAGAGAATTAAATACTTTTCAGGTGATTTACGCATCACCTAAACCCTTGATTCCCATGTTTCAGTAGAATATGATACATGAACCCTGTAAATCGCCACGCTGGGTCGCTACGATGGGTGGGAGGACCCCAGCAAGTCAACTATCGCCTTCGGAAACGCAGTCAGCATTGCTGAGGCGTTAAACGCCGGTAACGTTATCAACGTTATTGCATTTGCAACGCCCGAAACTTCGATCGGATTTCACTGCCTTGCAACAGCTTTCGAGCGGGCTGAAGTACGAACTGCATGAACCTCGTCAGACACTCCGAATGTTTTGATGTCAGAAGAGGCGATGGGACATAATGGTCATGATATCAGCCACTGGAGCAATGCCAGCAAACTTTGGACACGAGATAAATTGGGCGAATAGTGCAGAGAACGTGGCATTCTGACATTCCTTTAGATGCGGTTCTCGGAACTGAATAATTGCAAAAACCATTGTCAAACAACAAACAAACAAAAAAAACGCCCAAACGGATACTTTCTGGGCATGCAAGAATAACTGACTACTACTGCCGAATAGCGAACCCATTCCATGGCACCGCCACAAAACATCTGAAGCTGTCGGGAAGAAACCCTAACGCAAACAAAGCCTTTCTGGCAGTTGCGGGAGCGGGCTGACATTTCGGAAGTACTTAATTGAATCTACCCCAGATGTACGAGAACGCCAACACAGATGGGACGGGTAAATGTCCTCTTAGGCGGTGACGGCAGCATCACCTGTCACCCGAGGCTCCCGAACGAAACAAACCGGCGAACACCTGCGGCAAAGCACGAAATGACAATCACTTTTCTCCACCCATCGACAGATAAGATCAGAGCTTGTTTTTAAAAACCGCCAAAAGCTTGACGGGAGTCGCACTCAGCGCTGGGTGATGGCTTTATCTTTACGGCTGGGCTAGCGATAGAGACCTGCTCGTCGCTGTCGTTATTACCAGTAGCCAAGTCATATACACGCTTGCCCTTCAAAGATGACAACATTCCTGAAAAGCGGGTCGTGGAAATTAAGGCCACGCGGACATCAGTCAAGCATTGCATAGCTAAAAACCCGTCAAGTAGGACCTCTAATGTGACTTTTATGTCCCCCACACATTTTCCCTTCACCGAGCCTCCATACCCTGGCGACATCGCTGTGTTCCTGACACGGTTGCGAGTAAAGCTAATTTATATCGTGCAAGCATTACAATCGGCACTGAATACCAATCTAGGCGCAATACTGATAGCTGCTCGATGGTCACTTACTGATAGCTGCTCGACGGTCACATTACACGACGACCGGTAATATGCCAATATGTCATTGGAGCTTTGTGACGAACTCAGCTTACTTGCCTATCTCCTACGAAGAGGGGCAAGCACCGCAGGAGTCGTATCCCGTGCCTCTGGTTTCCTCAGCGCGCAGCTCGACGACTGCGCCAACCACTCCAACCCCCAGCCCTTTCCCCACCCTCGAGATAATCTGTGAGAGTCCCGTGCACGGCCATTACTGTCCCGCGAGCTGGACCAGTAAACGTCCAGAAGGACCTGTGGTCTGCAATCAGTGTACTTAAAGCGCAGATAAGTGTGGTACAAAACCATGATTTATTATTGCGGACGTAGGCAAATAAACGGCTTTACCTCCTATCGGGGAAGTCCACAGCAAATCGTCAAGAGCGGTCGAGGCGGGGCACGTCGGAGGGCAGTCGGTAGGCGCCGGCACGCCAGTGCCGCGGGCACGTCGGGGGACGGCCGGTAGGCCGCCGGTTCGCCAGTGCTGGGTGCGTTCGTCCCAGCCGAACCCGGTACGCACGGACGGCCCCGGGCGGAGATAAGCGGGCAGCGGCGCCGGCGGAGGGGCAGTGGCGCTACGTCACTGGAGCGAGACGAATCTGAGGTCGGCGGCTGTCCGCGACACCCTCCAACAGTCCAGGCGCCGCCGTCGGCAAGTAACGCTGCAGTCGAAATATGCCAGGATTCACAGGTAAGTCTCTATTACCGAGGCACTGCAATATTTCTTGACGTGCCTGCGGCAACAGGCGTATGAAGAGGTTAAACGACATGAGCCTTCTCTAACGTCCCTGTCTTTGTCTGCACGCCCCTGCACGTCCCTGTCGCTCCCTTTCTTTTGGTATGTGATGACGCATGACAGCCATGTGATGCCGCTGTGACCTGTTGGGCCGCTCTGACCTCTGTGGGCTGACACAACCAGACAATTAAAGGGCGTACTAGCCGATTCGCTTGCGCCTTCGGCTCCCACGTGAGGGGAGGGGCAATCCCTGCTTTCGCCATGGTCCTGACCACTCAATGACCATGGCACTCGCAGGCGCTCACAAAAGAAGGTCCGATGACGTGCGTCACGATCCCTCTAATGGATTAAAACCTGACAAACAGCACTGCGCGATAGACAAGCACCCGTCATGCAGCTAGTGTTGTACGCATACGAATAGGCCTCGCGCTGACGTCAGCAAGAACAAACCAGGTGCATGGTGCATCGCGCCGGCTCAGCGTCAGGAAATGTGTCGGCTAAACAGAGCATGCAAAAACAAATCAGTTAGCCAGTGTTAGACGCACTCGTCCCCCCCCCCCCCCCCCTCCCCCGAACCCTAGTGCAGAAACGCAGTTCACATGACGGGTTTGACAAACACGCGTTGTTGTTTTGTCGGCAGACCTGTCTGGACCACAGTCGGATGCTCAGAAAAGCACAGAAATGGCCGCATTGAGTCATCGGGACGGACCCATGCCGCGGATACCATCGACAGGGCAGCAGCACTCAGGACGTACCGGAGACGCTGGTATATTCTTCTGGTGTACTCGGCGCTAAGCTTCTCCCAGTGCGCCATATGGAACACATTCGGGGCCCATCACTAAAGCTGCACAGGCAGCCTTCCCCAAATGGAACAACACCATCATTTCGATGCTGGGCGACATGGCTTGTCTGGCCTTTGCAGTGTTCATGGCGCCCTACTGCTGGCTGCTTGACAAGTACGGCGTGCGGCCTGCCATTCTGACCATGGCCGGTGCCATGACGCTTGGCACGGCTGTCCGATGTGTATCATCTGAACAAGGCGTCTTCACGGCCACCGCCTTCACCGCCGCCATCCTTAACGGCATCGCCCGGCATCATGGCCATGGCGGTGCCGCCCCACATCTCGGCGCTATGGTTCCCAACCGAGCAGCGGACCACGGCCACTGGCCTATCCAGCATCGCCAACCGGTTGGGCGGCAGCGGCGCCTTCCTCATCGGGCCGCTGATCGTGCGACAGCCGGACGGCGTCAACACTGACGCCACCAGGGATGACGTCATGACGTTAATGTACGTGGAGGCGGGGTTTCTGGCCGCCCTGTTCCTGGCGGCGCTCGCGTACTACCCGTCTCGGCCGCCGCTGCCGCCATCCGCTAGCGCCGCCGCGCCCACCGCGTCGTTCTGGAGCGGGCTGCGGCAGGCGGCGAAAGCTCCTGACCTGCCGTGGGTGGTAGCCGTGTACAGCCTCTCACTCGGCGTTCCGGCGGCCTACTTCGGAGTGCTGGATATCAATGTTGGGCAGATAGGCGTCACCCAAGACGAGGCCGGCTGGCTAGGCTTCTGGGCGGGCATAAGTTCTTCTCTGTCGGCGCTTGTCGTGGCCTGCCTGACAGACATCTTCCGGGGCCACATGAAAGCCACCATCATTGGCCTCCTCACCTGTGCAGCCGCCTGCTTTGTTTGGCAGCTGGCGCTGATCGCCGAGTGGCTGCCCTTTTCACTGTCAATGCTCTACTGCTCGACGCTGCTGTCGATTTCGTTCGCGTATTCTACGTCGCCGCTCCTCCTCGAGTACGCCGCCGAGCTGAGCTACCCCGTGTCCACGGACGTCATCGGCGCCATCATAAGCTTTTGCTTCAACCTGGTGTCTGCGCTCTATCTCGTCCTGTTTCTCATCAAGCCGCTCAGCGAGAATACGGTGTGGCTTAATTACATCCTGGTGTTCTCGTGCGCAATGCCAGTAGTTCTCATGATCAAAACGAAGGAAGTATACCGGCGCACAAACACAGACATGGGACTCGAAAATACTCAATCGGTTACTCCGACGGAACAGCAAGCTAGACCGGACAGGAGTGCAAGCCAGGAAACTAAGTTGACCAACAGGCAAAACGAGTGTTACGTCGACATAACTGAAACGTAAGGTTCGGCATTTTCACATCATTTACACGTTATCTGAAAAATAAAGACGTCTCAAGGTGACTCTGGTACTTCTGTCGCGCACGTCGCTGTCTTCGGCGACGAAAGGGAAGGGTGGCAGTAGTTGCCCTGCAGTTTTCTTCAGTTGACAACCCGAGCCCCCGTGCACTGCGACACAAGCGTAATCACCTGCACCTCAGGACTCGGGCTGTCAACCGGCTGGTTGCGGCCGAGTAGCCGGGACTAGCACTGCTACGTTGGTTGTGCTGGTCCGGTTTGAAACATCAGTGCCGGCATTGGGGTGTGCCGGCCCGGACTGACAGACAGGGAAACGCGTCCAGAGAGGGACCGATCACGAAGATTGTTTTTTTATGGTTAGAGCCCTTTCGACCAGAAATGATCATTTCAGGGTCTTGGGATGAAGGAAAATGGTTAATGGTGGAGCACATTGGCATGTGCCTGGGGGGCCAACCGCCGGGCTTTAACCCGCGTATGCGCGCTGAGTACCCAGTCGGGGTTCCCCTTCTCACGGGGCTCTCGGCCCACCCGTGGCTGACGCATGCAGCCTGCCCCAGACAAGCGGGGTGTCGCGAGGATGCAGGATGAAGCGGGATAGAGGATAAGAGGGACAGATGTCTGATCACGAAGAATAAATAATGCTGCGTTGTCTGGTTGCACACAATATATTATCATCGACATGGCTCGGTTCGACTGCATCATTTGACAGCAGCCAACATCTGCCTAGTTATGTTAGTCAAAATGGAATAAGCGGCCAAACAATAGCTATACCAGCAATCGTTCTGTGGTAGGCATACCACTCATATTACCCAACATTAACAGTGCAGCGAAGCTATGGAGACACGCACAGTTATCACACGACGCACAATGTCACACACACAACAGCACTCGTTAGCGCCACCTATTGGTGACCCGCAGGGCTAAGTGTTGACCTCGTGTCGCTACACTTCCAAAGCAGAAAACACAACGGTTTTCACGACGACCAACGTTCATGTGCGCTTGGTGACATGCTTGTGACCATGACAGTGTGCTCAGGAGTAAAAACAAGATATACGATAGTTTGGATCTCAGTATTTTAGTGGCACCTTGAGTGTTTTCAAGGACGGAGGACCACATTGAAGACCACATGCTTCGTGACCAAGCCAATAAACAAGAAGGAAAACTGAGCAGGTACGCGTTCATAGCATCCATCCGACAAGACGCAAACACTCGGGATAGAACGTCTTATTTTTATTAGGGAACAGCTAAAGCTTGGTGCTTTGCCGCATCTCACAGAAGGTGTTCTCCAATGCAGACCCCCTGATTTTGACCGGTAAATATCTAGGACATTTTACGTTGTTTACGACTGTTTAGCAATGCCTGTCGCGCGACACGAAGATATCTAGGAACCTGAAAAACTTTAGATAAATTTAGACATACAACCCATTGAACACTCACAAGCCACTAGGATGAGAAAAAACATTTGGGGGCATTTTATCTTCCTGGAAAAACAGCAGTAAGTCTTTTTCCGCGGAGAAAAACCAGGAGAATGGAGATACGGGTGGGTGTATATTTAGACATCTGGAAACCTGAAAACGCCTTTAGATAAATTCAGGCATATAACCCGTCGAACTCTCACAAGCCCCTAGGATGAGAAAAACATTTGAGGGCATCTTATCCGTCAGTAGAGAAAAACAGTAATAATAGCCTTATTCCGCGGAGAAAAAACCAGCAAAACGGAGATATAGATGACTTGATATTTCAGCAATATCTCTTTTTCGAAGCAACAGCAGAATAATTCGCCCGCTTTTCTCCGAGGAAAGGCTATTAACACCGTGTTATCTATGTGACTAATGATCCTCATCAATGCACTGAACAACATACGTAATTTTGAGGCGAGTAGCAGCCTTCTGGGAAAAAAGATAATTCAAAACCAGTTATCTAGAATGCTAGAGGCTGCAGCCTCTAGAATGAGAGCCTAGAGCTCTCAGGCTAGAGTCTAGAGTCTACCGCCTAGAGTCCCTAGAATGAGAAAAACTTGGAAACATCCAACCTTCTAGAAATATACGTCATTCAAATCAAGCCATCTGGAACGTCGGAAACTAGAACAATCAGGCTTGTTGATTGAACTAACGGACTTCAGTGAGTCACGTGATTGGATACTTCCCAATATAAGTCATTCCTAACGCGTTACAACGCGCGCCTTACATCAGCCAGTTCCGGAGATTGCGAGGGACCTCGCTCTCTCCTTGTGTATTGGTTTAGTCTCTGGGCCCCTGATACCATGCCGTATAAGCCTCCCATTGGTGATCATGACGAAAGCCACATCATTACCGTACCGCATGGTCATGGCCGTTCTATTTAAATGAACTGTGTTACGGGAGTTGTCTGTTGCTGAGTAGAAGTCGCATTATCTACGAGACACACTGAAGCACCGCATTACTGCCGCACGCATGGACGTCGTTTGTGGACTGGGTGTTGGTGAGGGTGAGATACTCCCAGATAGAAGCTTTGGACTTAGAATGCTTATTTTGATTGACTCAAGAGAGGATTAACACAGGCGGCGTCGCCACTTGTCATCACGCCACGAAACAATACCAAAATGTCGACTTAAGCGACCATGCGCGGCCCTCACCACTTCTAGATGCTTATATATTTGCAATTGCAGTCGCACCTTCCTATAAGTTTTAGTAACAAGATGCGTAGTTTCACCAAAGGTGTGTTGTTTTGGACATTCGCTTACGAAGGTTATTTTCCGGTCATATTGCACGCGTAACGAAATATAGCATTTACCAATGCAATGACATGGGAAACGCAAATTTATGAGAAAAAATAAAAATAGCCAAAACCAAGTCCAGATTTTAACGATTAGGCGCGGCAGTGACACGGGACCATTCGATTCAGAAAGAAAAGAAAACGAACAATCGAATTGGCAAGAGTGTGCATCCGTTCACGTGCTGTCGTGCGCGGACCATGAATCCGCCCGTTCTGGCGATTTTTGAACGTCTGATCTTAGATCTTGGCAACCCGACAAGATGAAGTCGGTGGCTTTATCATGACGTAACCCGCAACACGTGCTTCATGAACACGATGCTGCGATGTCTCAGCGGCACCTGCACTTATTGCACCATTCAGCAATAAGTGGAACTTTGAGCCAGTACGTCATTAGATCATGTAATATGTCTCTGGCCTATTCCTACTATGTGAACACAGCAACAAAGTCAACATCAAAGCATCCAAGTAAACAATGTCTCCCAAAGCCAACGTGCGTTTCGGAAAGTCACCGTGCTAAGAGGGAGCGTTCCACACTTATATGGGATTTTTAACTGAAACAGCCATCTTGAAGATCTTTCGGTGCTGTTCACAATCCTGCCCTTCCTAAGACCTAAGCTCCTCTAGCTTCTAAGTCACACGCCAGCGAAAATGGGAAGAATATTTCGGGCAGAGTATTTCAAAGTCACCTCCACACTCATGACGTCGTAATGACGTCATTGCAATCCTGCCATTTCATATGCCATGTAGCGATCAAGGCCAGGAAAAATGATTTTGTCGAGGTGTTCATATTTGGCGTTCGTGAGCAGGATTTCCAGACATTACGGCCGTCAACTGGCTCTCAATCAATGCTGTCCGAGGTACGATGACATAATCAAGCCATGACGCATTGAGGAGCATATTTACAAGGCAGAGAACTTTTCAGTCTGCAACCTTCTCTCCTACTTAAAAAGTATACCAACAGTCATAAATGGGCGTGTTTCATCACATTTGTGCTTGCTCCAATATCTCAACATGTGAAACATTCCCTTTAACGCCACAGGGGAGAAATCAACAGCGCAGCATGACGCTTCGTAAAATTCGTGCGAAGATGGCCTCATATGCGCATTTCTTTTAAAAAAAAACAGACTATTTCAAGCTCTCGCAGCGTTTATTGCGCCCACATTTCGGCCAGAGTAGTGCATTGTGTACGCAAAATGCACGCGTTGGAAAAAGCAAAGAATATCAAAAGCATTACCCTCATGGTGGTGTGTCCATAGTTTCCAGAGACAACTGGTACCACCTGATCGAATCGGACGCGTCTCAAGAGGCTATGAGTTGAAAAGTACAAAAACGGTGGCATCCTCCCCAAAGAGGGGTTTTATCTATACACGCCGATAACTGTTATCTCGTTTTATGCCGATAACCGTTGTTTCACCCACCACGCGACGCGAAAAGCGTCTCATCGGTAATATTGCAATAACGGTATGGTACAAGGGGCATTGTGAACGAAGTGATAAAAAGTGCGTGATGCTTTAACAGCAAATAGGTAAAAATACTTATAGCGTGGTAAGGAATAGACGCTGTGCGAGCAAAGCCATCGTCGCACGCTGAAAAAAATCACTTTTGCCATGCTGCGCGATTTCAATCCAAATCCACTTGCGATTCAAGCAGCACGCCTTGGTAGTAGTTTGACAACATTAACACTTATTACTTTTAGGTATGAATATAACACGCAGTACCCACAATTGTCTTACTATGCATGACCCCCAACGTCATCGTCATTGGGGTTTTACGACACACCTAGCTGGTCAGGCTGTATGGCGACATCTACCTCTCGTCCTAGTAAGAATGGCACGCACGGCAGGGAATCGAGCCCGTACCTCCGATTTCCGAAACAATTTCTACTATCTGGAGTCCTAGCAGGCACAACCTTTCGCATTGCTTACATACCTACGCCTAGTTTGGCAGGACACGGTTTACATGTAATGCTTCGCTTGAACAGCATTCCATTAAGCTTATTTGGTATTTAATTATACGCTGAACAAGGGGAAACATCTCGCAGGAGTGTGATGACGATGACAATAATGATAATAATGATGACTGGAGTTTCAGGGCCCGCCGATGTTGGAACTCATTTTGCGCCCCGGGACTGTCAATTGCGTCCGCAAACATACAAAATGATTTTGCGTCATCACAAGCTAAAACTTGTTAAGCTTTAACATTTTGTTCAGTTTTATCCACT
The DNA here is from genome assembly GCF_011947565.3 of Pollicipes pollicipes. Classification (NCBI taxonomy): domain Eukaryota; kingdom Metazoa; phylum Arthropoda; class Thecostraca; order Pollicipedomorpha; family Pollicipedidae; genus Pollicipes; species Pollicipes pollicipes. The sequence continues at coordinate 22,449,531 of NW_023596576.1, read as the reverse complement.
TAAGCCATTGCAAAAATGCAGGTAATTGACAGCGTGCCAGCTGACAAACTGGTGTGTTCCTCTGATACGCGCCGTATGTGGATATCAGTGCTCTATATATTTTACGTGGACGATTGTTAGATATATCAGCTATGGATACATCAGCCTATGGACCATGCTGTTGGTTTGTCCACTGGATCATTACATAATGAGGAAAACTTCATCATTATACTGACTGCTCTCAACACAGCACGATAATGGCCATTCGCGATGTGTGCACCTTGCAGGAACACTAGTGTCTCTCAGAGGAATATCTCTTCATTTTCAGTATTACAGGAGATCCGCCTCACGGTGATCTCCGGTCTTCCGCCCAGAATAGCGGAAGCTACAGCTATAGCTTCTGCGTCCCATCGGACGAACTCAGTCGTTTCTGCACGTGCTGTCTCGCACGCTACGCGAAACTAATTCTGGACAGACCATCAACAGGCATTCGGGGAACGACACGGGAGAGATAAAAAGATAAAAAGAAAGTATCGATAAATGGTCATGTTAGCAGCAGCGTAATCACACCTCGTGGTTCGTACGTCAAAGATTCGTACTTGTTCCCTAAGCCCTCTTCCGTCTAAGTGACTCCTCTTCGCCTGAATGACTCCTCAGACTGTCCAGGCATCATTCCAGACTGCACCCGAATGTTGCTCTCTAAACCGGACTGAGGATCTGGTGAGCCGGCCAGTGTGCATCACCTTCCTCCCACGCACAGCAGCAGGCTGGACAAAGCAGACAGAAAGTGCGCGGCCCGCCGAATCACCTTCCTCCCACGCACAGCAGCAGGCTGGACAAAGCAGACAGAAAGTGCGCCGCCCGCCGAATCACCTTCCTCCCACGCACAGCAGCAGGCTGGACAACGCAGACAGAAAGCATGAACATATTGAAAGCCTTCAGGCACCTAAGATTGCGATTAGGCCAAGCGGTGCACAGGGACTGGGACACGGTCTGATCGGGACACAGGGACTGGGATACGGTCTGGTGGGACACAGGACACAGTTTCACTTTTTCCGCGCTTAGTACGTTAGGTAGTCTATAAAAAACTGACAAATGCGGCATCATGAACGGACAGGCACATTTAATGCTATTGAGATAGCAATCCGTTACATGCAAAATCACTAGGTCAGCTGAACAAGCTACATATACCGGATCGAGGGGATGCCAACGCACCAGCGGTGTCCAACTCAGATAGACTACGCCTATTTCTGGCCCATCTAAAGATGAATTTTACGCTGGCTGTTGCAGATTGCATGATAAGGCGTGGGCTTTTCAAGGATCAAGATTATGCAACAGCGAACTGCTATGAAGTTGAAACAGGAGCGTTTTAACAGTAAATGAAGGCCAAGGGCACAAGTTGTGAAATGCAACCGATGGTGGCCGCGAGGAACATTTGGTTTGTACTGTAGGATGCCGAATCGTTACACCTTAGGAAATAGCCTTTTTCGCGCCGTACGGGCTGCTTTATTCTGGATGTGCTCATGGCATGTCAGTGGCCATTTTCAGCCAGCAGTGTTTAACCTCCAAAGCGGCGCTGTAACTGTCCGTACACTGTAGTGAAATGTTACATTTTTAGCTGCGCTAGAACAAGTACTGTCACAGTATATCGAACATCGCTCCACGCTGCACGCATCCGAATTTCTTCCACGCACTCGCATGTTTCGAAGCATGCCACCGACACGTTCAGGTTTGGCACACTTGTTGCTTAACACCTTCCGTTGACACTTCGCCGACCTCGTTCCCTGCGCGGTACAAAACGGTCCGGTAACACACTCAAGTGGCACACTCCAGTGACACACTCCAGCGGCACACTCCAGTGACACACTCCAGCAGTACTCTGGTCCAGCCTCGCCAGAAACAGCGGTACACTTGGTCCAGGCCACACTTCAGCCGCACCATGCGCAAAACACAGAATACACAAGCAATTTTAGTTGCTGAGGTTTTGCACACAGACGCGGGAGGTGACAGCTCAATGGCAGCTGTGTGGAGCTAACTCGGCCAGCATATGTACACACACGGGAACGCGCCACCCATTTTTAGCTGGAGGGGGAGGTGACATACTTTTCCAGGGGGCCTCCTGCACAAAATGGGTCCTCTTCACGGGGGCCTGCGGGGCAGTGCCTTTGTCAAGGATGTTCCTCTTACATGTGGTATGCACCAATATGAATGCAAATAAACGTCAACTATACCAACATCCGAGCAATCTATTATGATAAACACTAGCGATTTCCAGATCCAGCAAAGGGTCCCTCTATCTCCACACAGAGCCTCCATAAAACCCCTTCTGATACGAAGAGGACCGCCTAATCCAGAACAGGATCTTTCCGACTGACAGAGGGATCTCCAAGTCCGGCAAAGAGGCTCACTCTCACAAAACAGGGCATTCTAATCGGGTGTGACGGCCTCCTGGCACACCAGGGCCCTCCTCATTTAGAATAGGGGTCCCATGACATGTAAACGATGCCTGCTAATCCAGAACAGGAAACCCCTGGTTTGTTACGGGGACATACTAAGTCAGCAAGAGGCCTTTATACCACAAAATGGGGTCCTTTGATCCCAATCCGCTTTTTCTGAGACCAAGCAGTACCCCTTGCACGCACACGCATGTTTCAAAGCATGCCACCGACACGTTCAGGTTTGGCACCCTTGTTGCTAAACACCTTCCGTTGACACTTCGCCGACCTCGTTTCCCGCGCGGCACAAAACGGTTCGGTAACACACTCAAGTGGCACACTCCAGTGACACACTCCAGCGGCACACTCCAGTGACACACTCCAGCAGCCCTCTGGTCCAGCCTCGCCAGACACAGCAGTACACTTCGTCCAGGCCACACTTCAGCCGCACCATGCGCAAAACACAGAATACACATTCAATTTTGGATGAACAGGAAAAAACCGTCAGTTTGGGAAAGAGGAGCCTCACAAAATTTTGAGGGGACAAAACATACTCTCCACCCGCCGGCAGGGGGCAACTGTCCCACATGCACTTCTGCCGCGCCGCCCCTGGCCACGCGCATGCACATACATATCAGCCATGTTAGCCATCATTTAATGTCCAAGCTCGCGTGCTCCCGAATCGGTGGAATCGGTGGAATAAAATAAGCCAGAACAGGCCTTATGTTTTGTCCAGATAATATATGGGCTGCGTGGTTATCCTCTCCACTTCGCAGAGAAATGCAGCTGTTAGAGGGAACGTCATCATCCCTTGAATCACGGACGGCGGAGTTCTCTACGACGTCCCCTGCAAGTTCCTGTCAGTGTCCGTTCGCCTGTAGACTTCCGTGGTCTTCCAGACCATGGTCGTCGAGAGCAGCACGGCGAGAACCAAAGCATAGTTGAGCCAAAGTGTGTGTTCACTCAGCGGCTTGATCAGGAAGAGCAGGAGCGATAGAGCGCTGATAACGTTCATGCTGACACTCATGACGGCGCCGATCACGTCAGCAGACACAGGGTAGCTGAGCTCAACAGCATACTCGTACAGCAGAGGCGATGTCGAGTACGTGAGCGAAAGGCAAAGCAGTGTTGAACAATACAGCCTGGGCAGCGAGAAAGACAGCCACTGGGCGGCCAGCGCCAGTTGCCAGCAGTAGCTCACAGCTGCACCGAGGAAAAGGCCCATAACCGTGGCCTTCATGTGGCCTCGGAATATGTCTGTCAGGCGGGCTACAAACAGCGCTGCCACACAGCTGATGACACACGCCCAGAAGCCGAGCCAGCCGGCGTCATCCTGACTGACGCCCAGCGGAGCGACGTTGATGTTGAACACGGAGAAGTAGGCGGCCTGGACGCCCCCCGCACAGGAGTACGCAGCCACTACCCACGGCAGGTCAGGAGCTTTCGCCGCCTGCCGCAGCCCGCTCCAGAACGACGCGGTGGCCGCAGCGGCGCTGACGGATGGTGGCAGCGGCGGCCGCGACGGGAAGTACACGAGCGCCGCCAGGAACAGGGTAGTCACCAGGCCTGCCTCCACGTACATCAAAGTCATGATGTCGCTGCGGGCGGCGTCTAAGTCCGCGGCCGGGTCGGCACCCCCTGGCTGCCGCACGATCAGCAGCCCGATGAGAAAGGCGCAGCTGCCGCCCAGCTGGCTGGCGATGCTGGGCAGTCCAGTAGCCGTGGTGCGCTGCTCGGGCGGGAACCACAGCGCCGAGATGTGGGGCGGCGTCGCCATGGCCATGATCCCGGCGATGCCGTTAAGGAAGGCACCGGTGAAGGCGGTGGCCGTGAAGGCGGTTTGCTGAGATGAAACGCAACGGATGGCTGTGCCGACCGCCATGTTACCGGCCATGAGCAGTATAGCGGGTCGCACGCCGTACTTGCTCAACACCCAACAAAAGGGCACGAGGAATACCACAAAAGTTATTGGGCCCATGTTGGCCAACATGGAGATTGTTGTGTTGCTCCAGTCAGGAAAGGCAGATAGGGAGGCGGGAGTGACTGGGCCGAACGTGTTCCAAACCATACACTGGAAACAGCCCAGCAATGAGAACACGAGCAGGATGTACCAGCGTCGCGTGTACGTCTTGAGCGGGCCCGAAGACGTCGGGGCAACCGTGTGGTTGGCCGGTATGGCAGACACATGGTGCACAGACACACGATTACTTTCTCTATTTGCCTCCGCTTCAGAGCCTGGAAAGAAAAATTAATTAATGAAAAACGGCATGCATGTCAACTGCTTGCATGTATTGATTGTATTGCACACATAATTACGCACAACACAACTGGCATGTGACGGCAAACAACTAATGACAGCACGAAGATTTTGGACCAGTGCTGTGCTAATGCATTGAGCTGGGAAGGTCCCACTTTGGCAACAGCTCCCCCCAGACAATACGGGTTATTTCCCGGAGGCGGCGAACGACATGTGGCACTGCAATACGACGGTGAATAAGGCAGGGTCCCAATATGCGAAACAATTAAGCTATCACCACGCTGGAGCCTAATTGGACCTTTTCATATCAATCAGGGGTGCTGCAGCTGTCGCAACCGTTGTCCTCATGACAACCGCCATAGCATCTCTACTGTCGTGTATAAAAGAGCGTTTGTGATTGGTTCAGCAGGCGGCAAAGGCCTGTTTTCGAAAAGCGAGCTGGTTGAAGTTTCAACCAGTGGGTCACTATGGACCACGTGATAATCCCATTCCCAAAGCCAAAGTGCGCCTAGAAGAGAGCCACCGTGGATATGCCATAGGAGCGAAACCAAAACTATAGCATAACGTTCCGTTGAATTTGCGTGATAATGGCCTCATGTCCGAATCTTTTTGTCCGAACAGAATATTTGAAGCAATCGCAGCATTTACTACACAAACATTTTGACAAAGTGTGTTGGAAGCAGTACAGAACACGCGCGTGAAAAAGCAAGGCAAATGAAACGTATTGCTCTCACAGTGGTGAGAAGAGAATCCAATGTGACTTCTCCCGCAGGAGCCCAAGAGCCCAATTACTTCAAACCGAAATTGTGGGCTAATCAAAAGGTTTTCGAGAAAACTGGTGATACTGAATAATTTGTATGCATCTGATCTAGCAATTAGTGAAAAGCAAAAGCGTGACATACTCCCTTCCAGAATAGCGCCATAACCGAGTATGGAAATGTCAGTAAACAATACAAAGTCAAGGACAAATATGCAAGAACGCCACGGCAAAAGGCTAAAAAGCACGCGCATAACCATATTTGGCTTATGCAGACAGTGCACCATTAGCACCACACCTCTCGACAAGTCAGAGTACGACAAATGAGTCAGCCCGCCCGCTACAGTGGCAATTTTGACACGTCCAATCTGGCGGGAACTAACGTCATAAAGACATCCCTTGACGCAACCAAGCGATGACGTAATGAGGAACACATTACGAAATAGTGAAATTTGTGGTTTATACCAGTCTTTTATGCTTCAAAGTAAGCCAATAGTTACAAGAACGTAAATTCAATCATGTTTGATGCTTCCCTTAAATCTTCAAATGCGGGACATTCCCTTTAAGCTACGGAGCAACGTGGCTTGGCGACCTTGGCAAGTAAACACGGTGAGCCATCGAACACCTCAGCCTGGTGCCAGCAGCACAAAAGGAAATACCTGAAAGGGAATGCTAAAATGGGAAAAAACGCTCAGGTCTGACAGGTCTTTCGTCAACCGAGCTCAACCCACTTCAGCGTGGATAAGTTCACATCCACTCCGGAGGTTCCACTTCGTAGGTCCAAACATTAACATGCATAATTGTGTTATCTGATTTATATGTGATGGATTATCCACCAAATGGCATATATCAACAGACACTTACCTGCCTCTCCAGTCATGTCACCTATAGTTCTGAGCACGCTGGGACCTATCTCCTTCAAGAACGCACTGTCGCGCACGGCCAAAACTGCATCCGTGTCATTGTCTAGAGACATCGATGACGATCGGACCTCCACGCGTGCGCTGCCGCGGCCGGGCCACTTGTAAATCGGCCGAGGTTCAGCGCGTCCTTTCCAATGGGCGGCTGCCACAGTCCGGCCACACCCAGAAGTCCTCTGAACATCTCAACAAGGCCAGATAGATATAGGGGTAGCCAAGCGTTAATACACAGATAAGCCAGCTTAAACTCCTGCCGCGGTCAGCCTTGAGACGCTGCTGCAGTAATGGACATAAATCGAGGTCTGAAAAATTTGGCTCCAGGTGGTAACTGACTGCGCCTAAATTTCCAGGATGGTATTGGGTACAAACAGTATCGAGTAACAATGGGCAGCATCCAAATCGTAAAATGAACTCCTTTTCGACCAATTCTTACTCAAGTTTATACAGGTGACCCTTCCATGCAACAGGTAATAATCCATAGATAATTTAACTCATACTAGCGCCCTGCTATGCTGCGGCACCACGATACACGCATTCCTAAAAACATCTCCGGCTACGTGAAGACAAGATCGGAGACGGCTGCGAATCGCATGACACTATCTCTGTGCAAGCTGTCACCATTTCTGATCACTGCCTCCTTGACGTCCGTTCCGCGTCGAGCCCCGAGCATGTCCGTGCCCGGCACGAGACGACAGCGGCGCCCCCTATGCGGGCGGACGGCGTCGGTCGCGAGCGTGGACTCACCGAGCCGGCAGAACTCGGCGGCCACGTTGAGGGCCAGCTGCTCACACCAGGCCTTGGTCGGACAGAACACGAGCACGCCGTGGCCGGCCGTGACCGTCTCCAGGCAGAGGTCGGTCACCAGGTCCGGGTCACTCTGCCGACGGACGGCGCGGTCGTTGGGCGGCACTCTCGTCAATCACCGAATGGCGCTCATTCCGAAGGGCGACAGTGACATCGCTTTAGGTCAGCTCCAGGTCAGGGCCGCTCCGGACTGGCCGCATATGACATTCGCTTGAGGTTATAAAACGACCGCTTGCTTCCCCACAGTCGGTAAGATTCGGGGAGCCAACCAAATAACGCTTCCAATGTCCAAGCGTCCCCGCTCTGCGGTATTGCCGCACCCGGCTACTTTTGCGTACCGCGCGAAGCAACAGGGACCCGCCAAAGGCCACAGGGTGTGCAAGGATCCAAGATCACACCAGACCTGGCCGCCATGAGGCTGTCGGAGACGGAAAGGCCGCCTGTCGGAGCGCCAGCAGTTGGGCGCTCCTCGCTCCACGTACCCCCGTGCCGAGCGAGGTGTCGACGGCGCGGACCGGCCGCAGCTCCTCGTCGTACACAGAGGCGGCCAGCTTGGCGTACTGGCGCAGCGGCACCGGCCGGAAGGCGGTCACGTAGAGACCGGCCGACAGCCAGCCGGCCAGCAGCGCCAGGTTCGGCAGCGTGGCCGACATGCCCACCAGCTGGATACGGCGCTCCGGACTGCCGGTCGGCCACGGGCGGTCAGCAGGGGAGGCAGCGGCGAGGGCACTGGGACTCCCGAGGAGGAAATCGTGCACATTTACGCCTTTATCATTTACCCGCGTCCCACGTACCACATCCTACAGCTTATGCCATAGTCATTTCACTATTCCATCGTCATTGCGTCAGAGCAGCCCTATGTTTGCGGACGCTCTATCAGTATAAGTGCAAAGCAACACAGTAGCAATGCGGGTCACGACGGGCAAGGATTGCGGTAACGTTTCGTGACCTCCAGAACTGCACATTTCGACCGCCTCCCCCCTCAATTGCCTCCCTGCCCATGAAGAATCACGTGACGCCCACCTCTCAGTCGCCCTGTTCATGAAGAGCAGCTTGGTGAGTAGCACCTCCAGGAGGTAGCCGCGGCGTGGGTCCCCGAGCAGGTGCAGCTCGTCTGCTACCAGGCAGCCGACCCGGAACAGCGTCCGCTCCTCCATCAGCCTGCAGCACCAGCGCCGGCTCGCCGGCTGATTATGCCGGCCGCATCCTCCAAACAACGTGGCGGCAGCGTGGCGGCCCGGTTTGCACCGCATGGCTGCAGCGGTGGCACGTGATGCAGCGAAGGCTGTAGCTGCTGCGGCGGAGACGCCCAGACGATGGGCGGGACGCGGTGGAAGGACCTCGTCATCCTTCTAGTGACGATGGCGATGGTCGATGGCGCCCACCATTCTCAGCGGTTCGATGTTAGGAAAGTCGGGTGGCTTACATTGCGAGAAGTGTAGAGAAGGGATGCAACGAAGGTGGGTGGGTGCCAGGAGGGGAAGCACAGTCACACAGCCACAGCTGCAAACCCCAGTGGCAGGCGGAGACGCTCACCTGTTGACTAGACTGTTGGCTTTCTCGATGGTGCACACGGCCACATCCACGCGCTGCAGGCCGCCGGGTGGCGCGTGGCTGCCGTGGAAGCCGTCCACTCTCAGCCCGGAGCCGGCACACACCCCCTGCCGGTCAGTGCTCAGGGTCAGGCCAAGGTCAGGGGGTTCAGGGGTCAGGGGTCAGAGGTCAGGAGTCGGAGTCAGAGGTTCGAGATCCGTTGTCAGGGGTCTGGGTCAGATGTCAGGGGTCAGGGGCCGGGGTCGGTGGTTCTGGTCAGTGATCAGGGGTTTGGGGTCAAAGGTCAAGGGTAAGACGTCACGGTTAGGGGGCGGGACGCTGAGGCAGGGACAGCGAGGCGCCAGCACCGCATAGCTGGTTACAGGGGTGTGAGACCGAGCGGTACGTGTCGAGAAGTGTCCAGTCAGGGACGACACAGCACCCAAACACGGACAAAACACGGACTGCATCGCGATGACACCACAAAAGTCATACGCAGATTATCAAGAAAACGCAGACTGCATGAACGAAAACATGAGATGCACGCAGGACTGGTGATGCTCTCGGCACCGCTCTGCCTGCTTCATCGCGCACCTAATTGTACAAATTGCACCAGTCTATGGCCAAACTGCATTGTCAATTGCTATCCTATCAATTCCTATATTCACGAACCACATTCCACACCAGCCTGTATTCGCCCACATTGCGTCTGTTTCTGAGGTTCATGTCCATTCCATGTCTTGTGTACTGTCCATTCTATGTAAGTGCACCTGAGTGCTAGGAACTATTGATAGGAGATATCCTCCTTTCGGCAAGCATGGCGTATTCCACACTCGGTGCGCCTTGCTAGAAATTAATACCTAGCTTTTTGCATAATATTTTACCCAAGCGTCGAAACCTTCCAAACACCTCTTGACAGTTGCCTTCCATGTTCAAAATCGAGGAGCAAAGTCGACATTATTTCAGTTGGCCTCTCTGCTCATAGCGCGTCGGACAGGAGCACTCGCAGAGTAGTCAGCGGTCCAAAGTGGGCGCTGCCCCTGCGTACCTGCAGGTAGAGCGTCTTCTCGCGCGCCAGCGACACGAAGGGCACCACCACGATCGCCTTCCGCTTCTGCTGCGTCACCCGGCGTAGCATCAGCACCTCGGCCACCAGCGTCTTGCCTGCGGGCGCAGGCATGATAACGGTACAGACTCCGGCGGCGCAACGTGTCTTCTCAGCGACAGCGGGAGGCCGTGGCGACTGTTCGAGCCTGGAGGGCACACCGCACGCTGCGCACAACGTTTGACCTTCCTCCACACGGGAACTTCATACACGGCAGACCGATCTCAACTGGGCGCTGCGCCACAAGAGCAAGATCAACTGAGAGCGATCAAACCTCGGAAGTTGTATGCATAACCCATTGGTAAATGCAGCGAACAGATGGTATATTTCACAACTTGTAAAGGGCAAACTATTCCGTATTCACATGGGCGACACTGTCAGAGTCCCCACGACAAACAGCGCTGATGGGGACATAAGCCGCGCATAAAATGTCGCTTACTGTACTTGGTATAGATTCGGTAGCTCCGCGCGGAAGTCACCTACAAGGCTCAATTGACAAAACGCTAAAAACGTTAGTAGTGCATTAAGCACAGATGGGTTGTCACAACTAACAAGCCAATGCGCTAGTGCGTCGTGTTGAATCCTGACAGCGAAATGCACTAAGTTCGCCGCACTGGGCGATTCAGTTCATAACATGCCTGGAGATATATATGGTTGACATGAATAAATGCAATCATCGCCGGCCAGAGACCATGTTCGGACGAGCCCCATACGAGGTAATGCTCTACTCACGCCATTAACCCCGGCATTGGGCCTGAGCCAAGAAACAAAGATCAGTGGACAGCACAATACCCCAGTACGCCAATGATACTAGGTTCGACACATCCACGGATCATTTACAAACTAAAGGCTTTAGATTCCACCGCTTATTTAAAAAACGGACCTTGGATCCTGGTCGCTATTTGGTCTTTTGTATGCAACAACTCTGGATAATGCTTCCTGTTGGTTTTTGTATAATCCGACCCTACATCCTGGTTATATTTTTCAGTTTGCAAAAACAGCTTTGGATCCTGGTTTCCGTTGGCTCTTATACTGATACCAGACCCCGGATCAAATTGGAGGAAAAACTATAACATGAACAGCGCTGTAAACGGTGGTTATGACCCAGACCGTAACATCTGTCTCCACTTCGCAATGTCCACTGCCGGCTTTCTTTTGTAGCGTGATGATCTGTAACTAGCGAGCTTCCGTGGTGGTGGTGGTGGTTTAAGCTTACCTCGGGATACTTTATTTCTTCAGGTTTGTAATTACGCGCTCGGGTGGGGTCAGTTTGCCCCCGCCCCGAAGTGTTTCCGAAATTATTCCAGAATAGCGTGGCGTAGCCGCGCCAATTGTGGCACAGCTGTGTAGACAATTGAATAGCGGATCGTTTGGTACAAAACAATTAAGATATGCCTGGTAAGGTCCCTGACCTACGGCAGGTCAGTCAGGCCATGGATTCAACGAACATAATTTCTAGGGGATCGTTCAATTTGATAAAACAACGGAGTGTTAGACGACGCCACACATTTTTGTGATAGTTTCTTAGGCAATACAACAATTGAATTAACAAACTGCATTGACACGGAGTCTTGTATGAAGGTCACACCAAAGTCAAATCTGGTGCTTATTTTGAATTTATTCATAACAGGAAGGGAATTCTACATCTTCCATGGACTTATTAACGGTCAGAATACGTCGCCGACTAATGACCCAGGTCAACGTTGTGTTTGTAGAAACGTACTGTCTACGGCAATCCTTGACGCTTATTCAAACACAAAAATCAAAGCAGCCTTGTATGATTTTGGTCACTATGACTTTCGAAAGGTCACACAGGGCCAGTGACCTTAGATAAGCACCTGTGAACTTTTGCTTAGAACAGGCATCTAGGTTCACAGTGGGTGCATGAAAAGGGACTGGGGGCACTTTGGACACTAATCTAAAGTTTGACCTTGTCCGAATTTATATGACTCGTTCATGACCGAAGAACCTGAAATATCGACAGAAGTGAGTTCACGTACAGGCCAACACACCCTGTGAATTTGGTGTCTTTAACTCTCTTAGTTTTTTTTAGATCTGAAGGGGTCAAATTAACCTCCTCCCCCAACCAACCCGAAGGAAGGGCACGCAACCGGTCACTAGGGCGCGTGTTAACATGTTTTCAAAAGTTGAAAGCTTAGCTTTTTAAAAAATGTTCGAAAGTGATATCGGAAGTAATGTATTTTTTAGAGAAAAAAAATGTCACATTCATCAACTTATCGTGAGTTCTTGCTCGATCTGTGTAAATTGCAAGAAAGGTCAGATTCCTGAAAAATGCCACAAGCAGGAACCCAGTACCTGCTGAATCTCTGGACTGAACTGGACACTGATTCCTGCTGGATCCCCTGACATTTTTTCGTGTTCGATCTCATTGCCCGCTGTGGCAATCCAATGAACATAGGTTTCGTCCCGGACCAAGCTGGATCCTGGTCTTTGCCGGATGCCTCGGTACATATCCAGGTTGGACCTTGTTTCTTTCTGAGTTCCCAGCATAATAACATGCTCCATCTTGGTCCATTCTGGATGGCTCGGCATTTTTCCAGGCTCATACCTGGGGTCTTACTGGTTCAAGAATGGGGTAGGAACAGAGGCCAAGAGAGAAATATCCGGAACTAGCCAAGTATCCGCTTGGGCCTCAATAGGTCAGCTAGTCACTTACACGGACTCAACTCTCAACTTCAACAGGTACGACATCCAAAAATCAGTTTAGGCCATGGGTGCTGCTTATCGCATGGGTGTCTATCCAAAAACAAGTTAAAAAAAAACACGTCAAATAACGTGTGCTTGCGAACACGAAGCAAAAGGTCGCCTTCCTGCCAGCCGCCATTTCATGGGAATTTCGAGCAAGATATGGTCAGAACTAAGTTCTCATCGGACGCTGCGTCAAATGGTCGTATAAGAGCCGATGTAAAATAAGTTAGCATACGACGCTGACTTTGTATGACCTGAAAATGGTCATTGACCTGCCCAAAGTTTTTTGGTGAACTTCTATTATTCAACAACCTCGCACACATCTGTGACTACCTATGTCGTGAAATTGCGAAAAGACACAAGGCGTAAAATGAGTCGATGTGGCATGGCAGCGGGTTACAGAAATGTCGTGTCAGCTTATAACATGCGACATGGTCTGAGATCACATCCTTCAAAAATATGCCTTAAACGTGTTCTCAATTGCACTTATGGGGATGACATTGCACCTTTTTGTTCAACGTACCGGAACATTGCTTTTTCGGGCAGGCAACTGTCTGTCTGGCAAAGGTGAATGGGGTAAGGAATGGAAGCAAGATGCGTTCGGTGAATAATCTTAACGAAGCCATTTGGGTGACATTAGCTACGACTTCGATTTGTGTACATGGCATCGCCATGACTGGAGAGCGCAAGCTTGCCACCACATCAGCGTCAAACGATTCCTTTACACATGAACGACCGCAAGCGCAATATATGTGACACATGTAAGCAGTAGTACTCCACGCCCCATCCACCCGTTCCTTGCGAAAGTGAGGTTCACCGCTCCGACCCCAGATTGGACAAGGCCGTCTGCTAGCAGCGGGGAGGGGCAGAGGCGTCCTTGCACCGGCGGGGCTCCGGCGAGGGGCCACCTCTCAACGGCCGGCCCTACCGGAGGAGGTGGGCGCCGAGTAGACCAGGTTGCCGCCGGCCAGCGCGTCGCCGGTCAGCAGACACTCGGCCTGCCAGGTGTACAAGCGACGCACCCCCGCCTCGGCGTAGTTCTGCAACGCATCAACCACCGCGGACGCGCCGATCAGGCGGAGCGGTGCGCTGGCGACGTCAGGCCGGCGTTTGGAACAAGGCGGGACTGATATGTAGAGCACGGCTGGGTTGGTACAGGGCGCAGAGCACGGGAGCACATCAGAGCACAGGAGCACAGCACAACGCCACAACAGGGCAGAGCGCAACACACGCAGATGGCTATAGTCATACCGGGCGCCACTATGGATTGAAAATGGAAAGCGAACGCTGAGTCTGCGGTGCAGCTGCAAGAAGTGCTGGCACGGCTGAAAAGAATTGGGGCAAAAGGGCCACCAACATGCGGAGAGCAATGCTGCTGTATGCAAACCACAAAACAGTTTGACATCATAAGCCAAATCCGGTTTGACGGTGCAAACAGGGAGTTGAAGTTCAAACCGGTCCTTTCGATCTATGAAAGGCATGCACATTGCGGCATCATGAATATCTCAAGATTATCAGCAACGGTGCTGCCATGGCCCTTGGACAAGCCGGGCCTCACATGAACTGCAAGAGAGCACGTCGGCCGGGTGATGGGCGCCCCCCCCCCCTCCCCTCCCGCCGCCCGCTCCTCCAATGCCGCCCCACGAGTGGTCCCGCACCAGGGGCGGGTCGTGCCACCAGTCACTTGCTGACAGCGAGGTCAAAGGCGTTCACAGAGCTGTGAGAACTTTGCCCAGTCCAGACACTGCACAGCTTGTAGCGACAAAGCGATGCAGGAACGTTATTTGAAGCTCGACGCTGATAAGGGGAGTGCTACTGCTTTAGAACATTGCAGATGAGGCTCGCTGAAGGCGTTCAAAATGTTTGGCGCAATGGTCTTAACGATTTCCGAGTAGGCTGCGGCCCAGTCCGCGTCCAAGTAAACATCTGAAAAGGCTTACTCGCTAGCCGATGGTCTGAGGTCATCCCCATGACTGCCGTTACGTCTTCTCTTTGTCATGCTGTCAACTGTCAGTTTTTCAGAACTCAAAATTTCATATCAAAGAGTAGTTTCATGTTTTGTTTTTTTTGTCAGCTAAAGAACTGGGAAAAGGTACCGCTGCACTGGCCCTGCAAATCACCGGCACTGTGAACCTCTGCTCCCTTTTGACATTCTCCGAAGAACAAAGTGGTAAAAATGCTGCACGGCAATCAAGACTATTGCATCAGACGTAGACAGAACCTTGACTTAAGCCGACACACCAGCCCGGCGATCTTTTGGCACCGGCCTTGCATACAGCAACAAAGGCCACGCAGCACGCTAGTTTGCAATATCACGGCGCGGAGCGTGGTGTTCATTCACACATCTCGAGGTTGCGTATTGAGGTTGGCAAACGGCATACCAAACTAAACCGAGCATGATCGAAACAGTCCAGAGAAAGGGACCGATTTCAGGACCACAGGTGGACACGGGCGCCGGCATGTGGCAACAAAACAGCAGGAAGCCAACATATACACAAAAGAGAGCAATCTGAAAGTCCAATGCGTTGAATATGGTCCGAAGACGAACCTCGAAGGCGAGACATGACAGGTTTTCGAGGCCATTGCGATATGCGGTGTACCGTCGTCAGCCAGTCGGCGAACTGCAAGGCCGCATCACATATCAACAGTGGGTTTTCGTAGCCGGCGCACGCCTGATGCCTTCAGGTTCCTCCGATTTGTCACCAGTTACTATAGTCGTGATGGCCCTGAGTTCTCGCCCGTTCAAATTCATGAGTGCAGTCAAAATCACCCACTACAGAATTTCGGATGCATTTCAACACCAACTCTTTACGTGAATGGACTGATCTTCGCGTGACGTGACTTACAAGATCGACACAGAATCATAGATCTGTGATTGATTTGTCTGACACGGAGAGTATTTCGGAAGCACGCAGGTGAGCAGCGTATCAAGCAGTGAAACGCTTATGTTTAGTTCCTGCACCACCGTTGGGGTGGCGAACTGATAAACCGTGCTCATGAACTGTAAAGCGCTAACGACGCGCTTAACGCGACGGAGCGCAATGCAGATATCCTAACATGGTCAGGCGTGAAAGGCGGCGCACAGCCAACATAACCTGATGCCTCTCGCGGGCATACCAACGACCAAAATGGCGCGAATTAGTCACTTTGTCACATTTTGTCGTTGTCGTCGCCAGTTAAAGTAGAAAAAGCTTACGGGGTTAAAAGAAGTTAAAGCTGTCGTTGAGAGGTTCGCATAATCACATCCATCCTTCTCACCGTCCTGCATACGTGTCAGCCCATCGACCGAAGTAAGCAGTGGGGCAATGGTTCAAGGACACATCAGAGTATAACGAGAAATTTCTCTTCAGGTAACCCCACGGGCTTAACGTGAAATCCCGTCCGTTAAGGGGGCTACCACGCCCCTCTTCGCCCCGTGCGTTGTGTGGTCGAGCTCGTATCTGCTGGGTTATCAGGCTGGTACTGCGTCGCCTGCGATACCCACTCGTCTCTGTCGAAATTAGCACCACGATGCCAAAGCCTCAACTAAGAAGCGAAATCGAGACTCCAATGCTAGTGTTGTAAAGTGATGTGAAAGTTTAAGGACACAAAAAAACAAGATGGTCTTCGCGTGTGGGTCTTCCCATGTAAATATTCACATCTGGATATCACCACGCAATGTTCAGTCACAACGTCATCATTAGACACACATCCGTTATATCAGTTTGCTGCTATCTTGGTCAGCTGGTGTCCGTCCGGTGTTGTCGGTCTGCATATAGGCTCGGCGGTATTCTGGCGGCAGTGTGTGGGCTCGCCACTACGATGTGTTTCAGCGTTAGTGTTCCCATTTTTTTCTCATTTCTACACTAGTCATTCAGGCTATTAGCAAGGTGGTTTCCAGGTAGCCGGCTGGCTGCCGATCGATCGAATGGGCGTATGGGATGGCTAGTCACCCCGATAACCGGCCGTGCATCGGGAGGTTGAGACCTGTTGGAAAATACGTGCGCACGGTTTCGAACCGTAGATATGTGGTGCACAAATCTACTCCGTGAACCACTCAGTCACGGTTATACACCCTGCAGACACTAAATTGATTACACACGTTTCATTTCTCAGTTTTTTTTCCACCGCAAAGGACATCGCGCGAGATTAAATAATGTACATACACGTTAACTTTTATCTTAGGATTGTCGAACCTTACTTGCTTAAGAAATGGTACCCTATATCTCATGTTCAGAGATGGTACGCAGTAAATTCTTTGGCTTCTGTACTGTCTGGCAAGACGTTGGAAAATTTCGCGCATAGCGAGACAGTCCACACACAGCTTTTATGAAGCGAGCTTGACATCGGCGGACTGGAGGACGCCAGGCCGCAGTCACATGTCAGGGCCGGCACCACCACCACATTTGGTAGGAAGGCCTTGTCCGGCGCGGCTAGCTTCTTCCTGAATTCTCCAGCGGGGGCCAGGTCATAGGAGCCATGTCTGACTCGTTTTACACGTTGACGACTTTACTTGGTATCGCATAGTCCGCTCAGGTTGTTGTGCAATGGTTCCGGATGATTTCAAGGTGCTCGCTCCCGATAAGTACGGCTGATTGCTGTCCTCAGTGCTCAGGAATCGCTCTCCGCCAGCAGCTCAGACCCAAACAACAGATCGTGACTTTTGGTTTTCACTGATAGTAGTTGCTAGTAGTTGTTAAATAGTTCGATAGTTAAAGAGCTAAATTATTTAAATTAATTAAATTGTATTATTATTAAATTAAAACAATTTGTTTTATTATGTAATATAACATAATATTAAAAAAAACTACAAAAATTAAAAAATAGTTAAATAGTTATAGATACCTGTTCGTATTTGAAGTGGCAGTGTCTCCAGCAATTTTCAACTACACGCCCTGCATTCGTCATGAGTCGCCGGGCTCGTCCGCTAGTTGAACAAGTGGCTAGCCGGCTTGTGTACAGTGTTTGGTCCACTAGCCGGCTGGTAGCCATCGCTGGGTCGGCTAGCCGCCGACATGAACAAAACGTTGGTGGTGACTAAGCCCTTGCTCCAGGGTTCTTATTACGATAACCCCTCTCCCCCCCCCCCCCTATCAGACGTGCCCCAATCCAGCCTCATGATAAGAGGCTAAGTAATACACCTGATAACCGCTGACATGATTGAATGTTATGCAGACTTAACAGTAAACCAAAAAGGTTCCCCATATGTTCGAAAAACAAAAGCTCCGGTGTGCTTGTGTGTAAAGCTTTAGCGCCGAGCAGACAAGCGTTCCTACGCTCTGGCTTCTCAACGGCCTTGATGGCGTTTTGTAGGTCCGGCTGCATAAGAAAGGGAGCTGTCAGCAGCGAGGCCAAACCTACGAAGGCGCAGGCAAGTCAAGATGTCTTCATTTGCACAGTTTCGCAAACCAGCGGGAGTTCTTCAGTGATTCAAGCGTCAACTCCGATCGGTCTATGCGGTGCAAGCAGTTCATAACATTTGGAATAAGTGAAGTCAGCGACCCCCCCCCCCCCTTAAAGTTCGTCGATCAGTAGCTGAACGATCTTAACAACAGAGATGACAGCTCGACCTTGACCACTCAGATCCGGCCGCTGATCGACAAGTCTCCGTGCATTTTGGCATACGACTGGATTGATAGCAATGGGACCGCATTTCTATGTTGTTGATGGATCGTGTCGCTTACAGCCTGGTACAACGAGCGCATTCTCAAAAGTTCTACGGATTTAGTCCCAATGTTTTTCGCAGTAATGCTCGTCCTTGTAAAACGCAAAAGCGGCGAATGTGAGCCATCCGTCGAAGTGGTGGCTGACCAGGATGTACACGAGCAATTTTGGCTTTGCAATGAAATAAAAATCCGTCAATGATGGCCACGAGCCACGGCATGATGGCTAGCCCAGCGGTACTAACTCTCGACCACAGTAGTTTATTTTTCGGCGTCGGGCAGACGGGTCCTTAGGTCGGGGAAACAGCTCCCCGCCGCGTTTTAGGCGCGTGTATGTGCGGGCCACGACGCCGTAGCGAACGTGCTTTTAACGAAATAGGGAGCACTTCCGACGCAGTCACCGAGTCGCCACATTCGAACCAGCATCCAATTAAACAGCCGCACAGACGTCAAGCCCTCGAGGGGGGACGGCTCGCCCGTCCGCCGCTGCCGTAAGCTACCACCGTAAACGGGAGCGGCAAACATTGACATGAGAGGTTCAACTGAGTCCCATAGAACATAATCCGAGACAAATGTGGACAACACCAATGATGGGGGAGGGCGGTGGTGGTATAGTGGTTAGGGCGCTTGATTCTGATTTCCGGACCGGAGCGTCTTGGGTTCGGGCCCCTGCCACGCCACCACCGCATTCCGCATGCCACCCTACAAAAGGCGTCCGTCACGAAATGGTCCTGGCAGTCGGTGAGGCGTAAAGCATAAATCATTATGACTAACGCCAATGATGACAACGATTTGGACTTTAGGACTGGACGCCTGCTGTGGTCCTACGGCATCCATGTGGGTAACACCAGTATATTGCAATCGTGGCTTGAGTTAAGTGCAAAGGCCTGCCTTCAAAGTGGTCCGTCTTGAGAGTGGCTCGCCCAAGTAAATCACAAGACATGCTGCGGTGGCTGCAAAAACACACTTAACATTCCAAGGCCGCACGGACGGGTCTCGAGGGCGAGCTTACCTGGGCGATGCAGGCCGGTAACTCCCAGGCCGCGATATCACATCTCAGGGGAGGCGCCTCTGGCTGGCGCTGCTCGGCTTCGGCCGTGAACGGCGCGGCCCCCGCCGTCGATCCAGGGGCGCCCCTTGCCGCCATCGTCCTCGCCGCCGCCGCCGCCGCCCGGCCCGCGGACGGCAGGACGTTCAGCGGCGGGGCCGGAGCCCGCCCTGCCGGCCCACGCGGCAGCAGGCGACGACCCTCTGCCGGTGAGCTCCGCACCGCAGGACGGCCTGCGTCTGTCGTCATGCGGTGACGGCGCCGCGGCAACGCCCAGCTTCGCCCGCATGCTGGCGTCACGGTCAGGAGACTCGGCAGCAATGGAACAGGCCGGACTAGCAGCGCGTGGCGTGACGGCGGTGTCAACGTCACGTGATGCATCGCTCGGGTCACAGAGCCCTGCTGCCCTTCCATCACACGGCCTAACGCTCATCAAGGACGACCGGGAGGCCTCCACAGCAGCAGAAGCGCCGCTGTGGTCCCACAGCCTTGACAGCTTCGCATCCCGCAGTGCCTCGCTCACATCACAGGAGCTGGTCGTGAATTCCAGGGCGGTCATCTGCCTGGCGTTCCGCCTGCGGCCACGGGCGGCGGCCGGCTGTCGCGCGCGTCCCCGGGCGGGGCGCGCGGCGCGCGTCTGGCTGGCGGCCGGCGGCGGTCCGCCGTCGCCCTGCTCGTCCAGGCTGACCAGCCGGAGCAGCGTGTCGTCTCCGAACAGCACGCTGCCAAGGCCGGAGGCAGCCGGCGGCGGCCGCCGCAGCCGGCCCGACCTGCGCAGGGAGCCGCCGGCCGCTGGCCCCGGCGCCGGTGGCCGCATGATGACTGACCCCAGCAGGGTCGGCTCGGCCGGCCGCGGGTCCAGACGGTCCAGCGAGGCTAGCAGGCCAGTGCCCTCGAACGTGTCGGCGAATAACGATTCACCCATCTGTGGAGCAATGGTGCAGCATTCAGCAAAGTGAAAGGGCTTAATAAATCAGTCCATGTGGTGACTGAGATGGTGACTTGGTAGGGTGGGATTCATATGATGTCATTAACTCAGTGGCATGGACACATTAGCACCAGCTCAAATAAATATCAGGTGGTGAGAGTACCTGTGTCCATAATTGTGGGGTGCTGGCAGATGTGGTTGAGATACATTAGATATCAAGACAAGGGAAAAACAAATTATATACTATGCAGAGCAAGATCATAAGTGCACAATAATCTACTGAACAGTTAAGTCTACAATGATCTATTTAACAGTACTTGCATTTCACTTACATAGGAAGGTATCAAATTTTATAACAAAAGGTCAGCAAACAATGTTAAGAAGCTAAATAATAATTCAACAATTAACCCAAACATTTTTATTGGATTGAGATCTTGGATTAGGGCACATGCTATGCAAAGCTTGCCAACGGCATTGCTGGCCCGACCCCAGCATCTGATCATGACATCCCAAGGCAACCACCTAGAGTAGCGAAATCTAAGGTCCAGCTGATGTGGTAATGCACTGCAGAAAACACCACATTATAAAAGCAATGACATAGTAGCATGATTACAAGTTGTTGTTGATAGGTAAATTCATCAGAAAAATGGTGACATACCCATGCTTAAAGAACTGAATAACCAACTGTGATTCATACCTCACTATCTGTACACTTTTGACAGAGGAACTATGATGGCTATTAGCCATGCTCAACTGAAGATGGCCCAATGTAATAATGCATGCATATACTGTTAATTAGTACACATTCACACAAACCTAGCTCATACTATATATATATATATATATATATATATATATATATATATATATATATATATATATATATATATGCATACCTTTTTATTACTTAACATACAGGGTTTATTACTATGCATACATGCATGGTTTATTATTGTGCATGCATACATAAATAGCTTATTACTGTACATACATCCATAGTTTATAACTGAGGTGTTCTGTAAGAAGCAGTCAGCATAACCATGAATTGATATGGTGCATTGGTAATTTAACTTTTATGATAATGTGGTGAAGACCTGCTGTTCTGTGACTTATCTGGTGTTATTCCAGTCTGCAAAAATCCATCCACTATGCAGGACACAAACACAACATCCTTGTTCTAAACTTTGTACTGTGCATCCCAAACTCAGGCTGCGCCAAGCTCACCAACTTTCAATTATTCTATGTAAAAATGCTCTCTTGGGTATTCTTATGACATTCATGTTTGACAGCATGTGCTGTTCCCCGCAAAAAAGTGCCCTTTTAAAAGTAGTTCTGCCGTAAAAAAGCATAAAAGCTTGATTCTGATCTAGATAGAGTTTCACATTACCAGGGCCACAATGCCAGTCACTGAAACAGGCAGAACATTGCATATGTCCTGTGCACTGAGTGGTCCAGCACTCCTGTGGCTCCGAACCCAAGTCCTAAAACTTGTAGCACAGCCATTAGTGCAAGGTTGACAGTTCAGTTTTGCGACAAAGACCTCACAACCTCACATGAACATAAAGCTATTCACTCATATTGCACCTTTTCACTTACCACTGTTGCTACCAAGGCTAGGAAATTGTCAAGCCACACTTATCCGATATCACATCAAAACCAGCTATGCCCCCATTAACCACACTTTATATTGTACCCCACGGTACTTTCACACGAATTTTGGCATTCTTCAGCTGAGCAGCCCTGCCCGCAACAACATGTAGGACGTAAATGAAGACAATGACGAAAAATCCGAGGAAAATACATAAACCCTCCCACCGACGCTCCGTACAACTCAGTAAGCGTAAATGTGAACGCGGCAGGCCTTCTTTCGTTTGATTATTGCGCGTCACAGCTGAGCTAGAATTGAAACGGAGGCCGCGTTCGGTATGTCGGCAGTGGTCGGCAGTACTTTTATCAACACCAATCATGGCCCAGTATTCGCCTACAAGTCAAGTGACCACAGTCACTGGACCTGTTGCCTCATGCCCAGGCTGACGACGATAGGATTTTTGGCCGCGCTCGATCGGTCGTCAGCACGTTTGCCTGCTGAAAAGCGCGACATCATGTGTGCCGTTAAGTTCAGGGAGACAGGCCTTCGTTGCTGTTGGGGCTTTACGACGCACCTAGTTGCTGAGGCTATATGGTGACGCCTGCCTCTCACCCTGTCAGGAAGGGCGGGCACCACGGGGAATTGAACCCTGTATATCTGGTTTCACAGACGTGCAGTAGTGAATGCACACGCGTTAACCACAACACTTTTGTCACCCTAACCTTCTAACCAGCGACCTTTGCTTGGGGCATCATGGCACTTATTTTCCAGAGACACATAATTGCAGGAGCCGTCACAATGCTCGTGCCTCTCCATTAGCGAAATCTTGCATCGGCTCATTCGGCTAAGGGACGCCTTTCTTTCGGACCATCACTGCATTTATTTCCTTGAGACACCAAATGCAAGTAGGCTATTGAAAGAACGATTGAAGATGGTCGAAAACTTGTCTTTCAGGGGGCACCAAAATACAGGGACACTCCAGTTCCCTTGCTTTACGCTCTGACGAAATCCTGGTTCGGCACCTTCGGTAAAAAGCCATCAAGAACCTTGTTCTCGGGGCATTATAACATTTGCTTTCATGAGGCACCTAATTTCAATTAGGACACCACAAATGGCACAAACATTCATTTTAAAGCGATGCAAGATTCCGGGGGCACTTTAAATGGCCCCAAAAGTTTTATTTTCACGGGAAACCGAATTAAACACGACTTCCTCCCCCTCCCCCTTCCACCCCCACGCTACCCCTGAGACTCTGAGGGCCCCATGGGCCCCAAGGATCCCGAGGGTCTTTTTTTGGTCTGTTGGGAGCGAAAAAGGGTCCGAAAGGCAGGCCAGGGGCTGTATGGAGGGATCACAGTCCGACGACTGGACCCTAAAATGCCAGAGTAGCTCTATCACTGATCGGAGGCCGGTGCGACTGTGTCTCTACTTGGGACAGCTGACTGAGAACAGCAATATCGAACAGTCCGTTCCGTGCCATTCTGGGGCCTGGGGGTCATTTCCGAGCAGGGACAAGGCCAGGGTCTCTAAACGTCCATCAGAAGACATCCTGCATTCGTCGGGGCACCTGAAACAATGAAGAACTCACAGTGCTGGTCAGTGGACACAGTCCTTGACAGGAGACCATGCGTCGGCAATGAGCCCCAGGTCGGCCAGGAGCACATTTGCTGAACAGGGACAATGATGAGGCCCCGTACGTCAAAGGGCCTATTGTACTGGTCTAGCACCTCCTGACTACGAAAAGATTCTTCAGAAATGACGAAGCAAGGGTTCACACGTACGATGAGTCAGTGGAGAGGCCTGTGCCAGTAAGCGACAACAGTGCCGGACGAGGGATCCTCCGCATTGTTTCAACCAGGGGCCGATAAGGCGAATTAGTGTTTCCGTATCAATTATTGGGCTTCCTTTGCCAGTAAAGAGTATGTTTGCATCAGCGAGGGCCCCTGCGCCGATCCGCTGCTGGATGTCTCAGCCAGAGGGCCAGCCGCATCGAGGAGGGGACCGGCTGTGATGCATGCTTCTGAGGGTCTTCGTACGGTCCTGAGGGCTACCACCAGAAAAGAAGCCGCTGGGGACCCAGGATGGGCGGAATGTCGTTCAGCTGCTGACCAGATCGTTTTACCAACGCAATTCAGTCGGCTGATAGGTTGATTTTCTGAACAGAATTAGCAGTTGCAGCATTACGAGTAAGAGAGATTACGCCAATGTGCCCTGCATTCTTTATGTTCTGTGTAATGATCCGTGTCGACTACCAATCTGAAAATTGCAGTATTGAAACATCCGGCCCGGGACACCATTTACACGCACACCAGTTGACATCATAAAGCGTTGGAAAGTACCGATTTCCGATGCGAGATCATTTCCACCCGGCTGTTGACCGCTGCCAGTTGTTGCTGCAAGGCCTCGTGTCCTACAATGGTGTAACTACAACATTTTTGTTCCGATGTCTCACAGAGCACCTCACGGAGGGGGCACCAAGGAATCACATACATCCCGAGCACAATACTCTCCTCACGTGCCAAGCACTTGCACGAAATACTGGAATTCTACCATCGGTACACGAGACAACATCCCAATATTCCGGATGCATCACTCATTCATGACCACAAACGACTTCTAAGCAGACGAATGAATCAAGCTATTGACTTATCTCTTCGAAGCAGCATCACAAATAAATCACTTAGACAAGGAACACGAGACAAGGAATCGCTTAGACACTGATGAATGGCGTTGGTATCGGGTGACTGGCACGCAGTGTTGTGATTTGCCGTGTTGATTGTGTTATTCGCGGCGTGTGATGCTAATGATGTTTTCTGCACGGCTACAGAATTGTCTGCTGTTGCCAAGCCAGAAAGGCAGTGAGTGCTGTCCAGTTATAAGTGTATTCTTGTCTACATGCTCGTGTTTTATACTCTGATTTTAGGTGTTTAACATGCGTCCGGGTGGCCGGTTGGATACCCTTCGCTCGGGTGGGGGTTAATTTGATCCCCCTAAGATCTCAGAAGCGAAGAGAGTTAGAGACACCAAACTTACAGAGTGTGTTTATCTGTACGTGAACTAACTTAGGTCAAAAGTTTGAGCCTCCTAGATCATGACCTTCGGGTCAAATAGAGTCAACCAATGTCAAATCCCAGGTTGGTCTCAAAAGGGCTCCTGGAACCTAGACAAAAAGGCTCAAAAAGGCTCCCGTCAACAGTGAAGGGTCCTCACAGCAAGCGAGAAGAACCTAACAACAATATGGTGAAGAGTACCCGGGCAGGTTTACAGAGAAGGCTCTGGCAAGTGAAGGGTCCTTAACAAAAAGGTTCAAAAGGGAAGGAGCCACAGATCAATGAAGAGGTCCTTGAGCATCGAGTGCCTTGGTGCATTACCTTATTTGGGCCCCAGCAACACCACGGGGTTCTCCAAGCGATTGGAAAGAACCCGATCCCAACATGAAGGGCCCCTGAGCAGCCGGACGTACCCCGACATATGGGGCGCCGACAGCAGCGGCGGGGCTGGAGAGCCCGCCTCCCTCGTGGGCGCAGCGGTCCCCGCCGAGCCCGTGCCGCCCGCCACGTCTCCGGCCACGGAGCCGCCCGGCGCGCTTGTGCCCAGTCCGCCAGTGAGTCCCGGGGTGCGACCGTGTCCGGGCCGGACACAGCCGCCAGGCGTCTAGGTAATTTATAGTAAGCATGCCCCACCGTACGCATTACGTGATCATCGGTGGAATCCCAGGTTGATTGTGCCATTTGTTGAAAAACGAGAGAAATAGCGGCGGGAGAACAATGCTTCTGTCGTGTCATCTAGCGGCAGGAATCTAAACTTAACTGAGTGCCGGTGAAGCTGAGCGTTTTGAACACCGGACTTTACGACTCTGGATGTTGCGCGCCTGGACCTCATGAACGCCGCCAATGGGCACGGAATTGGACGCATGTTGAACGTTATGAACGCTGGATGTTGCGAGCATGAACGAAACGAGCACAGAACGCTGCAATCTCGGACGTTTTGATGGTTTCTCGAACTTTGCGTGATATGGAAACTCAGAGGCCAGCGTTTTGGGGAAGGGGAATATGGCTTCTTTTCCACCAAGTTTCCTTTACAAGCTCGTTTTTCACTACTTCAACCAGCTGTTCCAGGGCCGCGTTCGGTCTGTCGTCGGCACGTTTGCCAGTACCAATCACGGCCCGGTGTTCCCCTAAGTCACGCCACGTGGCCACAACGTCCCGTGGCGTGTTACGTCACAATCACTCAGACTGAGGCGGGAGTGTGATTTGGTAGCTCGTGCGTTGGCCAGTACGCTACGCGCGGTGGGGCACTTGTCTCTAATTTTGGGAAAATGCAACGTGAGATAAATAAAGAGGGAATCGAAATGCCAAGAGTGCCCATGAAAAGGCGAGTTACAGTGACTGGAGTGGTGTGTGGTTGCGTTGCCCAGTAAATTCATAGCGTTATAAGCAAGCACTTAAAATGAGAAGGAAGAAATTAAAACGAACTGGAAATGGGAATAAGTACTCAACATACCAATGAGATAGATTATGATAATACCGGAACAGAAGCCACACATCCAACCACCATTTTGTACGTAGTGTGTCAAGGTTGGCGGTGAGACAGCGTTATTGTGTGGCCTAAAGTTAAAGGTAAGGAAGAAGGGAAATTACATAACATTAAGGACCCCTGCCCGTAGGGCTGTGATCCCAAATGTCAGGTGGGGGGCTCATGCACCGACTGTAGACTCCCGAGACACAGCATTCCTCTGTTTCGGCCAGAGATCACCAACAACGAACAGTCGGCTCCGTGTCGGTCTGACGTCTGGGGGCCCATTTCCAAAGCAGGGACGAGTCCGGGACTGCGCCTCACATTTGTCGGGGCTGTTGCAACGATGCGGGGCTCCTGTATCGTTCAGGGGCCCACAGTGCCTAACAAAACATCATGTGTCAACAAGGCGTCTCGAGTCGGTCATGGAAAGGTTTGCTCAACAGGGACGGGAAGGGGAACTCCAATGACAGACGGCCTCTTGGGTTAGTCGAAGCCCTCTGGCAATGCAAGGAAACGTGAGAACATATGATCAGTGTCCAAATTTAAGCAATGGAAGGGTTCTGTGCCAATCAGGTCCGCCACTACCAAACAGTGGGCCCTCCAGCCTAATTCCAGCATGGGCCCGTTCAGCCGAACAGGAATTTTTGTGCCAATTATTGGACCACCTGCGGTGATCAGGGATGTGGTTACGTCAATGAGCGTCCCCATGTCGATCCGGGGTCCACTGACGTCTGCGCGGGTCAGAAGGCCTCCCGCGTCAGGGAGCGAACCAATGTGATATGACGCATCCCTCTGAGGGCCTCCAGATCGGCCTGGCGATCCCGCCCCGCGTCGCTAGAGTAGCATCCGGAAGACCACCCACGGTGGGATGGAACGGCCCTGCAGCCCTTGACCGGGAACAATGTGCTGCTTAGTATTGTACTCAAGGGACCTCTTCCCCGGAAGAGGGCGTCTCATTTGTGTTTAATAGAATGGGTCGAAATGAGTTACAAAAACCAACGAGGTCATCTCATGTTTGCCTGAGAACGCTTATTCTTTTTCAGGACCGACTAGAAAAGCAATTTAACAAAAGGTTTGACACTGGACACCTGCAGTCTCAGGAGCAAGGCGGCGTTGGCCTGGGTCGAAGTTTCCGTTAAACCGAGTGACGTTGGCCTCTGCAAGCAACACCAGGCGGCGGCGCGTGCCGTGCGCGCGAGGGTGACCGTCGGGGAATAATGCCTTTCGAATGTAGGTGTAGTGCAGTGTAAATGTATGCATGTATGTGTAGTGTGAATAATTCGTATCGTTCAAAGATTAGGGTTAGAGCTTTGAGGTCGTTCTCTGGATAGATATACAGCTACAACAACGCGAAAAATATAGATTCTACCTTCACTTCTCTAGTGATATCACCAGATTCCAGCACCACTTGTTGGTGCTGTCAAGACCAGTCCCGTTCAATGCATCAACTTAAAAATCGCACAGGTGAAATATGCACCCAGACTACACTCTAAATATACGCTTGATTTCCAAAAGCCTTCAAACGGACTCCTTTCAAATGCTTTGCGTTATCATTTTCATCGAGTCGTTGGCCACGGCTTAATGTTAGACAGTGGGCCAACGCTGCGCAGTCTGAGGAGACTGCAGCGCCTGGCATAGACGTTTTTGTTGCTAAAATTTGTGAACGTGCATGCTTAATACTGTGTCACATATCACTTATTAATTTTGGTCGAATGTTGAACATTTGCAGACAAACATTATGGTTTCGTTATATTAGATAATATTGTTGACACATTGTAATCTACATTCGTGTACCCCTTGGAAACTCTGTACAACCCAGATAAAGATTCTGGCAAAGCTTCGAAGTTCTATCGGTTCGTAAAGGGCCCACTGGACCACAGTAAAAGGAAAAGCGCCGATGATTTATGTCATGCAGTCGCTTAATTCATGATTTCTTTCTTTCAGTTGACTACGTCAGTTTAACGGAGTTGATATCGCGGTAGCTTCTGGATTCCATTCCAGTTGTAGAAGGTAAAATTGAAAAATATCAAAGAAAAGCATGTCCTCATTAACAAATGGGTCGTATTTGACAATTTTGGGGGGAGGAGGGCAGGAGGCTTTTACTATCAGATTTTTTGTCAGCCCTGTGTCGCTCTTTTTACCAAGGCTCTGGCTCCGCGTCTGTTTGGCGACCAGGGCTTCTTGTTTGACGGTCAGGGGTAAACAGCCCTGCAGATTGATTGGCACAGACAGGGGGTCATGTTTTCGCCTGAGGCCCCCAGCGGCCCTTCAGACCCCTTGCGACTGACGGTAAAGGGTCCAAAGGTGTAGCTGAAAATCGTACCATGGTTGAGGTCGTGGGGCTGGAGACTCTGGCCAGCAGGTTCAAGGCTTCAAATGCCATTTATAGGGCCGTTTGCGCTGATCGAAGACCCCTGAGTCAAATGGGATCTTTTGTCGGCCAGATACAAACAGTACCGAACAGTCGGCATCCTGTCAGTCGGCTATACGCCACTAGTGCTACAACAAAAGCTCCCGCCGGTAGCACTGCAACGGCATTACTTCTACTGCCAATATTTACGCATCATTCCTACACTACAAAACTTACGCTGCAGAATTTATGCTTGTCATTATTTGTGCTGAAAGCACCCATGCTATAATTACATATGCACGACACTACTTCCAGCGCAAAAGTTTATACGCAACGTTAGTGCTCCACGGCAAAACTGAGACTCCAGCGCCTTTTCACAGTGCTGTAAATGCTAACCCGTTCCTTCTGTCGATATAAAAATCACTAAGGTGAAAGATGCAACCGAACTTCCTCCTAAATACATGAATTGGTGTCCAAAAGCGTTCAAAGGTACTTTTTCAGATATGCCATCGTTTTTGTCTGCCCGCTGACCTCCGCCAACTAATGCGCGGGGCCGACGCTGCGCGGCCTAGGAGACTGCAACGCTTGACGTCGCATTTTTCTTTTGTTTTTTAGACTTGCGAGCGCGCATGTTGAAAACTACACCACACAATCGTTCACTACTCGATTCTGAACGGAGGCTAAAGATTCTGAGACAATATGGCTTGGCCATGTCGATACGAATTGTTAATCCCGTTTTGACTGACAGTCCCGTCCTCTGAGTGTTAACCTTTACAAAGAGTCCAATGAGCCGTTGTAACGTGAACAGCACCGTTGATTTATTTCATGCAGCCTTTTAATACCTGGTACTTCAGTTTGTGTATTTCAAAATGCTTACTAGACTGACACGGAGTATGCCAATATTAGGATATGTTTGGTCCAGCTTGTCCGACTCCTGCCGTGTGCATGTTACACTCCGACAACTCACGTCTCCAGACAACACACGCCGTTTTACTATTTCTCGACCCCTTCTCGAAGTCACTGTGATCACTGTGACATCAGATTCAGTGAAGATAATTGCAATGCTTTTCTCCATGTGTCCAGAAAAGGACCACACATCCAACATGGGAAACGAACACGGGCTCGGGCTGTTTTCTCTCCCTGGAGCAGCTCGCTCCATGACTTCTTTGGATTGACCTCAATCGCAGCGGAGCGTCCCACAGGCGCTCATATTTAGACTGTATGACAGGCTGGTCAGCTCTGTTGTACAAGTGTTTATGTGTAAGTTGTGTCAATCTTCACATAATTCTTAATCAAGCTAAATACTGTGCTGCTCTCTCGGAGTTTCTGCCGAAGTAGCCTGGCAGTGTGCCTATTCATCCAGCCAGCCCCTCCGGCTTCCCGGTATTGACCCAGAATGTGGGGGAATTTGGGGCTGCTCATGAATTGACAACAGCTTATTTTCTTGCGAAAAGTATAAAATTATTTTGTTTTGTTTTTGGTCGATCAGTAGTCCTGGTGATTGTCATATGCATGAGCAATGCCATGAACCCCTTGAGTTTATGGGCAGTCACTGACTTTCATGACCTAGCATACGAGTGCGGCGAGACGCGCTGAGCCCTGCTCCTAAAATTGATCGGTGTTCAGGTTAGTTTCCTCTGCCAAGTTTTGCCAGAAGCTGCCATATCAAGCGTATGTTCTAACTTGTCACCAACAGGCCGACCTCTGAGGTCCGGTGTCACGTGAGGCTCTCCCCAGCAAAACACTTACAAGTGAACACAATAAAGCGGTGCAAACCGCAGCTCGGTGTTGTCTGGACATAACGAAAAACAAGTACGTGACGCAAGTGTTTTGGGGCACATGCCAACCCATTAACGGGGCCCAAGCACAGCTGATATGATTGGTGGTGGCGTCCATCAAGACCTGTTACACCTCTGCAGAAAAACAAGGAACATCCTATTATGTGCAAAAATGTGAAATTGACTGATTCAAGTCGCACTGATTGTTGGATTGGTCATGCGTAGATGGCATTGGCCAATAAAACTCTCCTGCAATGACTTCCTTCGCGCTCGTCGTGGCGTTGTGCAGCAAATGCAGAAGAAACCTATCTATCTATAAATAACACTGCTGAAGATTGTTGGATTACCACACATTATGTGGTGTTGTTACGTTGCTTTGCAAACACATGCTTTACTGCTGATTTGTAAGTTCATTCACTAATGCTGACCGTACAACTAAAAGACCCAAACACATTCTAAGGCCACGTTGCGATACAGATTCTGAATCTGACAGTCAAGCAAGCAAGTATTTAATGTCATGGGCCAACGTGCCACACCACGACCTTCCCCGCGCTGGCGCTGCCGACTCCGCTGTTGGATGAAAGTGACCGGGTGTCGCTACCTTTTACTGACCACAGAAGACGGGCCAAGCCTTTTACCCCCCTACTCCTCCGTCACCGCGGCCAAACCTGTAATTACGTTGCCCCATGAATGAAACGATTAGCTCAGAGGCAGGCCAAAGCAAGTGCCCACAGTGGTTGTGCGGATGGACGCAAGTAGTCCCACGCCTTAAACAGCCTCTGCACAGTGGCGTGCAAGGAGGGCCTGGACCTCAGCCACGTACCTCTGCCTGCTGAAGAAATCTAGGTATATAATAAATTTCATTAACTTAGGGTCAGTCTAACGGTCAGACTGAGATAAGTACTGATCTGTTTTTGCTGGACAGCTTGCTTTACGGAAAGCTTCGGTCCATTTCAAATTTCTTGATAACAAGGACCGCAACAGACATCGTCCATGGACTCCTTAGGGTCAGAGTAGGTCACTGGCCTAAAATGAACCAGATCAACCCTTTTTTGAGGACTGCAATGCCTAGCGTAATCCTTTGCAATAAGTCCATATTTGAAAATCAAAACAATCTCGCAGTTTTGTGGTTACCATGCCTTCTAAAGTTCAAGCAAGGTGACTGATCTGCAATTAACACCGCTGGTGTTTTGGTTAGGACAGTACTAAGGTCCAAGGCGGTTGCGTGACGAGTTTTGGGGGTACCTTTGACACCAATCTTAAGTTTGTCCTTGTTTGACCTCTTTTGACCTGAATTAATGGCTTATGGAGCTCAAATTTTCACATGGGTGGGCTCACATGCAGGCTAACCCACCCGGTGAATTTGGTGTTTTGAGATTCCTTAATTCTGAGAGATCGCACACCGAGTAACAATGGCAAGGCCAACTACAAAAATCGTGTTTTGGTTGTTGATTGTATCCTTAAGAATCAAAGGATGTTGACTGCGAGTAATAATGTTACACCGTTTTATGAAAACTAATGCGAAAACAAAGTACGCTTCTTGCATTCAGCTTAACTGCAATGCGTCTTCACGAGCACCTCGGTCACCGCGAGAGATTGCTGTAGATGCGCGAGATGCGTCACTTGCCGAGTTTCTGAGAAGTCAGCGGTCGTTTTATGCTCGCGCTGCTGACGAAACCAGGAAGCCTGTGCCTTGTACTGAGGGTACCTTGCAGCTAGAAGATGTGCCAGATAAAATAGCAAACGTCGGCCGCCACCGGATTCCCCCGATGTATAATGTCCAGACCCAGTTTGTACGAACTGCAACAGCCTTGAGCGCGTAAAGGCGCTGCGATGTGGCTTTGAGCTGACCTTTACTGCGGAGAGAGGCCTGCACGCTGATGACTTGCCAGAAAGCTGTCCACCGGCGATCGGGCGATAGTGTAACAAATAGACCGTCGCTGCATACTGGTAAAGGGGACAGGGCCCGCATATCTATTACGACATGGTCGGAGTTTGCAAGCCGCAAACTACCTCGACACCGATGATGCTACAGGGAAGCTTTTAGTTGCTTTTCTTGCAGCACCGTGATGGGGATTTTAAAGCATTTGTACCGATCAGGTTTGCCCAAAACATTATTTCGAGAGCTACGTATGCATATGTATATATAAGCATATATATATATATATATATATATATATATATATATATATATATATATATTGTTATGCATCTATAGGAAAGCAGAAACAAGATGACATCACCTGAATGCTCACGGATCTTGCGTGAACATAATGCACGAAACGCATGAATGTGGTGGGCATGAACCGTGTTGTATGTAATGCTTTCAGCTCCAGACATCGCGCTGCTCCATTTCACCACGTGGACCACCTGTCACCTGTTTTGAGGCCGTTCTCAGACGTCAGGAATCCGGGAATACCACTCCCCCTAGTGTGCTTCGTGTATTACCTTCTGTCCACCACGTGCTGCTGAGTGTAGCCAAAATTCTAGGAGCAAGGGGGCAAATGTCAAACTTTCTCTCAAATGCTGCACGTCTAGACCAGTTTTCTTCGAAATCGCCCAGTATCCAGTGTAAACCTTTCATCTCAGGGAGTGGGAGAGGCATGGTCCACTTAGCCCCACCTTTGGCTTCGTCCCTGCTACCGGCCGGGTCTCGAAGGATGACAGACCGGTGGCCACTGACGCGAATGGTAAGCACGTCGTCTAGCATTCTGGTCGCGCAGCCGACAAATGGCTATCCTGTGCTGACCGTATTTGAGCTTTTTCACACGGTGCGCTGCCAGGAAACAAAATCCCCTGACATAGGCGTGGTCCCTGGTTTACAGACACCTTGATCCTGACAAAGGCGTGGTCCCTGGTTTACAGACGCCTTGAGAGCGAATGCTTAGCGTTGAGATGAGGACGCATCACCGGGTAATCTGAAGATATAGCTTCCATTCCCCCCACAGAGCATATTCAGCGATCCCAAGCACTGCCAACGGTCATGTCATTGGCTTAGCAACGGACCTATGCACGGGTTGGATCGATGATCGGATGAGAGACAATACATGGATTGGACTGTAGTGGATGGGCAGTTGCAGGATAGGAACGCTACCTGAGCTGATTAAAGAAGTGTGAACTGTGTGACTGTGTGAAAGTTTCGATACTCGGCCGACAGTATGAAAAGTGCTTAGCATGCCACGTAATGTCGCATTGGGCTGGCATGCGACCAACGAAATGAACCATTATGATTGATAGCTTCTTCAGTCTCGACAGCACCGCTGGGTTGATTTGGGATGGATGAAAAACGGAAATGGCTCAGCGATGGTATTTCGAGCTGGTGTGCTGCGTCGGACGGCGAGTCTTTATCCGCCATGCTCCTTGCCAGCATCAGTCGTTCTTGGGAAAAGCCATTGCCTACCGACAGTGCAGAAGGGAAGGCCTGAAGGTTAGCAAATTGGAAATCCACGCAAAATCATCGCACCTTAATTCAGATCGAGTGCTATACTGCCGGTTCACGGTTTATCCCATTTTCCTGCATGCCTTACACATTAGGCAACCGTGCAAACGACCATTGCTTAAATTTTTACGATGCAGCGGCGGAGCTCAAAAGCCTGCCGCGTCCATGGCCTTGGGCAATGGACTAACCCTGCATCTGACCAATCTGCCGGCACTGGTTGCCCCGACCTGCGTGGCCGTGCGTGACCACGACGGGCTTGCGTGACTTTGTAAATCCTCCAATTCCCGGTCACTAGCACGTTCCAAAGGTCATGCTGTGCTCCGGAGCATGGCTGCACCACCCTCATGAGTGTGACGCATCGTGCTCTGCAAGCCAAGGACTCTCGAGCCGGACTCGGGCGTCGGCGGCCGTGCCAACCGGGGTATCCCGACGTTCCCCGGTCACTCAACCGCCGGCTGTGGGCGAACGCGACGAGGCGCCGCCGCTCGGCTGCAACTGCGACACCCGAGAAATAAAGAAAGTTTTGTGTCGAAAAACTGCTTGGCTTGATGCTGCTTGTTTTACACTTTGCAAGCGCGGCGCTTAAGTGTACACGCGTAAGAATCAGACAACATGGCGCATGCGCGTTAGACCAGTTCGCTTTTTACTTCCTTCGTTTGTGACGTAGCGCGAACAAATCGTCCCATTCCGCTTGCGTTTAAGGGAAATCCTGGGAGTCACAGGTTTGAAACCCTGACCTTCTTTAAGGACTAATCCCATAAACTTCAGGCTAGAAGGCGCTTCATTCGTTGAGGTCATCATGAGCAGCTAAGTGCGGCCACCTTCCCGGATTAAATGAAAACTCGTTTTTAGATGGCGATGCTGCAGGTATATCACGCAGGATTCGTTCTGACCTTAGGTTCAAAACATATATGACTATTTTCTTTGAGGGGGTGGAGGGAGAAGGAAGAGCTGTATCGGCTTTTGTTCTCGCCGCCCTCCTACTAAAACTATTGGGGATAGGACTGAGATTCTGGTATCTGCAGGCAGCTTTAGCCGTCATCTCGATATGTGGTGGTAAAGTTTTGGAGAGCACGCTGTTGTTCTTAGGTAAATGACTTTTGGAGGACATTTCAAACGAGACAAAGTGCTTCACCGTGGTTGAATTTTATGTCATAGTAGGAAAAGTTGTGCTTATGTTTTTTGTTGTTATAGACTAAGTTGCATCGCTAGCAAGCTGAATGTGTTACGACATTTGGACCAAATGCGCTCGCCTGTGATGTTTCGTAATTTGTCGTGATTGCGACATAATAAATTGCCCTTTTTAACAATCAACAATTGTTTTACGACAGCTGCCACCTCGCTTTCGATCGCTCAGATCGACATTGTGGGTCTGCATTGGTAATGTACGTTTCATGAGCGATACGGAAGCCCATGCGTTTTTTACTTGTTGAATCTTCCCCTGACTACAGCCGTGCTTAAGTTCGAGTGACGTCAGAGGGTGGGGCGGACCATGCCGAGCATTGCGGAACGTTAAGCTCTTGCCATAAAATTCTGCCGTTGAACCGGAATTACACGATCAACTGATGGGTCAGGGCTCACGCAACAAGCACCGCTTAGCGTAAGGCTGATCTCAAAAGTGGAAGGGTCCGGGCAAAATCTTCACCCTAAAGTCTGATTTGTCTTAACCACCATTAAAGTTCATTGAGCATGGACGGCGATACATTTCAACGTGTACAACTGATTGCTGTGGACGCCTGTCGCCTAGTCAGCCTCATACCCAGACATTAGTCCTGACTTGTAATGCGAGCATTCATATAAGGCCTCAGCCTCGCATGGGTCTTGGCATTAGGCCAGATTACACTGAGTCGCCGGCAGCAAACTCTGAGGCTCCCGTCACTGTCCTCGGCCAGCCGCTGCTGACCCGTGGACAGCAATTTCGCAAGCGGCGCAAACCTCTGCCTCAGTCATCGACAGCTGGTAAGACATCTTAAACGTCGAGAGTGTTCTCATCTGCCACCCTTCAGCATCGCATCAGTGGAGAACCCCCGCTCACCGAGGATCACATATGCTTATACACCCATGCACTCGCGTAGCTGGTGGAACCACCTCAACCATCAGCTGGAGCAAAGGCTGGTCCAATATCCCCACGGGACAGAATGAAAGGCGTATTTGTAAAAAACCTCCTCTCAAACGGTATTCCTTCAATGAAGCCAGTTTCGTAGCTTCAGTTCTGTTTCAAATGCTCCAAATCAAAAGTTGAGCGGGTGCCTGCTGACTTGGAGTAGCGGTGAGCTGGATGAAGGACCTGGAGTCCCCTCCCCCCGCACCAACTTACGAGAAACCCTGAGCTTTTCGGGACCTTAAAAAGATGTATGGCCATTTGTCAATGTATTTGCATAAAGAGATCAGACTTCGTTCTTTCACATTATCAAGAAGCACATATTTAGCAAGCCATCATAGTCTTACCTGTAAAACCAATGTGACCTAAACTCGTAGTGCGACTGATGGCGATTATAGGTAGGTGTCGTTCCTCCGTTTTGGTGCAGGAAGCGCTTATGTTATGCTCAACTATAGTGTTCGTTCATCACAAATTGTCGTTACGACACGTCACGGGACAATTCGGGTGGGAGATCACTGATTCGAACGAGTGCCCTTCGATCTAGGTCGAGCCTTAAGACCCGCCAAGAATGGAGTCTAGCTTCAGAATGTGTCGCTGCGATCGCGGCCATTTTGTACGACTCGTCTGACGGCCTGCTCCAGTCAGACGCGTCACGGACTGCCCAGCGGCGCCAGCGGTGCATGGTATAAAGCTACATCTGGCCGCCGGCCGCTCAGTGAGGGCACACCCATCCGGCGGCCCATACCTGGCCAGTCCGAATCACTTCAGCCAGCGAGAGGCTGCTGCATCCGGAGAAGTGACTGACAACATGAAGGTAGGAGTGCTGAGAACTGCCGCCAAACGACTGAAATGTAGGTCTTAGGAGTGGGACGCAAGAGGTGTAAAAATAAGTACGTGTTACAAAAAAGTTAAGCAGCAAATGCTAACAAGCGCAAGAAATTTGCTTCGTGGAGCTTCAAAAAGCCAAAGTATTGGGCATAACTTGGGTTAGATTACCGTTGTTGATGACCATTTAGAATTTGAGCACAGACATGCCTGCTCCTTAACAATGTATGTTGTAACAACTGGTGTGTTTAACGGTTGGTGCGGTGATGTCTTTGCTTACTCCGGTCATTTTCATCCTGCAAGCATGCAACTTATGATAGAAATTCGCATATCTTTACAAACACTTCATAATTCACCCACTGACAATTGTGTGCAGATAATGCATTGAAAACATTTTTTACCTTTGCGGGTAGTGCATTTAGCGAAGAGGCTAACGGTGGGTAGCGTGAAGAAAATTTTCAATCACCTTGCCTGGGCCAGTCAGCCCCATACGACATGCTCTGTCGATGGCTGTCGGATGGCTCCCGTAATATCAAAACAAAGGTAATGTTCTACCGAACGGTCAATTGCACACATTTGGAAAGACAATAGACTTATGATGACGGATCTCGTTAAAATATATGGCGTCATCAGTACACGTCTGAACGATCATTAGCGCATGTCCGGTCACCAACCAAACCTCGTGCCGCTTTTTTCAAACAGCGGTCTTGATCTCGTAACTGGTCATGTAAAGCACGTCACGGGTGGTCCGCCTAGTCATTTAACAGTGTCATGACAGTGCACATTGCTTGCGCTCACCTTACGTAGTTGTACTGCCTATCGCTTAGTGCAAGAGGTGGAAAGTTAGAGCTGCTGCTAGAGTATAATCTGCTGATAAGAGCGTTACACCCATCTTGAGGCACTCGCGGTTATTTTTATCAATGGGCCTGGCTGTGCATAATCTGACGCAATCCCGGTTTGTCCTTAGACTGAGTCTTAATTCTGGTCTTGTCTATGATGAAGACAGATGAAATCCTTCTAATGGCGCCTGTTGTGAATATCCCTACGCCAAATCATCATCATCAGATGGCACATTCTCGCTTACTGGCACGCATCATCTTTTGAGCCTTCGTCATGACCTATTATGCCACGGTTCACATAAAAATTTGATAAAGCTTATTCATCACCGAAATACTAAATAGCGATTGAATGGCTCTGACCCGATATCGACACCGGAGCTCCGATGGTGGAGTCAAATTAACCCCACCTCAGACCGTTGCGGGAAAGTAAAGAACCCCGGCTGGTGCCGGGCTCATGAGCCAAATCAAGCGCTTTGAATATCAGGACTAGAAAAGCGCAAGTCATTGTCGAACCGAGGAGAAAGGAAAACATGTTGGTCTCGTTCTGCCGCTGCAGCGGGTTCGAGTCCCTGGAATTGGGCGTAGGCGAGCCACGGAGTGGGGAATGGTCGCCTGATAAAAGCGGCGAAGGGTTAACGCTGTTCGCTCTGAGCACCGCACCGTATTGCACAAAGATACCCCGTGGTCTTGTTCAAATAAAAAACCCCCCAAAAATGTTTGTTGAAAAGATTTCGTACTGATAACTCGAAGACTCGGAATTTCGGGTAGTCGTAAGACCAAGGCTACCCGAAAAAGTCTGCAGAAATCTCCAGAGCGACTAATTTGAATGTAGAATAAAAAGAATGTTTCCAAATTGTTATGATGCGTGTTTTCTTAAAATGTCGAGGGCCGGATCCCTGCCCTGCCGCCACATGCCAGTGTAAGCCATGCATCCATCCTGCCAGGCCCACGCTGCGAGTCCGAAGTGCGTGGGTAAACTGCTGGCATGATTTGTAAAGCCTTGCTATCAGCAAACCGTCCGCTGAGCATCGGACATCAGTACCCTAACGGCTGCTGGGTGGGCATCAGTTCGGTAAGCGTGTGTCCTGTTGGCTGCAAGCTGGGTGGGCATCAGTTTGGTAAGTGTGTGCCCTGTTGGCTGCAGGCTGGGCGGGCATCAGTTCGGTAAGCGTGTGTCCTGTTGGCTGCAGGCTGGATGGGCATCAGTTCGGTAAGCGTGTGTCCTGTTGGCTGCAGGCTGGGCGGGCATCAGTTCGGTAAGCGTGTGTCCTGTTGGCTGCAGGTAGCTGGCGGGCGTTGCACTGCTGGTGGTCGGCTGCTGCGGGTCTTTGCTCCCCGGGCAACCTCGGCAGGCCACCGGGCACCATCATCCACACAAGGCGGCGGACCTGAGCGTCTCGGACGGATATCTTCCTCCCGACCGAGAGCCTCCGGTTCCGGTCGTCGAGCCGCCAGGAGGGTATCTGCCTCCGGTCACCAAGCCTCCGGTCACCAAGCCTCCGCGGGAGTATCTGCCTCCCGTCACCAAACCTCCACGGGAGTATCTGCCTCCCGTCACCAAGCCTCCGCGGGAGTATCTGCCTCCGGTCACCAAGCCTCCGCGGGAGTATCTGCCTCCGGTCACCAAGCCTTCCAAGGAGTATCTTCCCCCAGTTACCCAACCTCCTACAGAACGTCCTCCCCCGGTAACGCAGCCTCCAAGGAAATATCTTCCTCCGGTCACCAAACCTCCCAATGGATATCTTCCTCCGGCCACTAAGCCTCCCAGGGAATATCTTCCTCCCGTAACGGAACCTTCGCACGAATATCTTCCTCCTGCAACGCGGCCCCACAGAGCATATCTGCCTCCTGCCAGATAGCGATGCAACGTGTACTCATTGAGACCAGTGCCCGAAGGCCTGTCCGACATTACTGAATGGTGCTGAGATTCGACAGGAAACAGTGGGCTTGGCAGCAAGCTGCCGAAGGGAGACAATGTGGGTTTAAAGAGTGGACTGGGGTTAACACACAGATCTAAAAGTGTCCATTGGAGCCAATCTCTGTGCGCTGAACCGAAGCCCTCCAAGCTGAGTTGTAATCGTATGAATATAAGATGGAGAATCCTATCGTATTTGTGATTACGGGCGGACCCGAGCACGACTCTGATCCAAGCACATAACTGCAGTGTCCATCGGCGTAAAGACTTCTCACACGAGCTGTGGCGTGGCCATGAAGTAGAAGCCACGTGGGGGATTCGACCTCGGTTCCCGGGATCCGAAGCACAATCTTCTTCAGATTGCAACATCCAGGGCTGTTTGATTATGAGGGGATGTAGATAATGCATGTTGACCAGTGGCATGTGCGACATCGGCACGAACATCAGCAGACAAGCAGATTTGCTAGAACATGGTGAAGGTCATCAATACCAAGCTGGATGCCGTCCTCTGTTATGCATGCTGTTGAACGGCACGTGTCGCATGACGGGGACGCGCGGAAACACATAACGTTTATCTCGGCGACGCCTGGGATGTGCCGCCACCCGCAATCGGCCGGGGGTTAACCCAAACCCTCTTGGTATCCCACGACTTGATCGTCGAATCAAAACTATGCAGACGGAACTTGATGCCCCTGGCCAGGATTGCCTTGGAATAGTTTAGCTGACATTGGTCGGATGCCTGACGACGTTACAGGTCACGTGTATTAAGTCATGCGGCGTCAAGCTATTTGATCGGCCTCAATACCTTCTGGGAACCGTGATAACGGCGATGCGGGTAAGTCATCAAACATCGAACTGTGAGTTGCGAGCGATCTGCATCGAAAGGGTTTCAGTGCTCTTGGGTATCAAAATCATACCTTGATCCATACTTTCAAACTACGTCACGGCACTCGAATTTCAACAAGTTATTGACAAGAACTTTCCTTGTGTAAACGGCAGCTGCTACCTGAGGGCCGTGGGGGACGGATGATCAATGTTATTGCATAGTCGTGACGGCCAAGGAAATAACACCGCCAGCATGGCGTGCACCCAATGCCAAGTTCGATTCAAGAGATCTGGACAAACAGCGGACAAGGCATCACTTGTTATGCATTCTTTCCGTGCCTTCGCTCACCCAAATTCACACACCAATTCACATACAGGGGCACATACATTCAAAGAGGAAGCGACCGGAAAGAACAACAGCCGCTACAGTGGTGACGTGTTTTGAAACAAGACAAGTCCACCGACAGACGTGCTTCCGATTTGACGAACGTGCAGTAACAATGGCGAGGGTATTTAAACCATGGCAACCAAAAGGATAAATCACACCTTCTTTGATGGACACAGTAGACCTACCCGGTGAAATGCCACCTCTAATAGGCCAAATTCGACACAACACATGGGTGCAACCTATGGCGGAGGGGGGGGGGGGGGGTAGCTGGGATGTTTAAACAGCTGGCTGCAGTACATTAGATCCATCTGACGGTGACGCCAGCCTTCATGCCTACGCCGCAAACAAATGCTGAGTTGGTATCTCATTCATCTTTTGGCTTTTTCGGTTATAGTTCGGCTAAGAAATCATTTAAGAAGGACCTAAAAGTCCTGTTTTTCGGCATTCGTGAACTTGATCAACATCAAATGCGTTGAGCATTTTCGTAATAGAAGTCTCAATGGCTGTCTGATATTTTGATTTCGAACAAACTTACCGAACAGTATATATGTCTTTTGGCATATTCAAAGCTAGTTATTTTAAGAAGTAATATCGTTACCATTGTTCCTAAGATCTCGAGCTTCCTCAAGCGACGATGGGATTTAAAATCTGCCATTGAAAACAGTTGCAGAGGTCCCTAATCATTCACGTTTTGCTTTGAGCTCCTGGCTGGAGGTGCGATACACTTACAAGGACACGGGCATAATTTCAAATAGCTGCAGATTGACACGCAATGCAACGATTTGGTTCCCAAATGACAACGCGATTTCGTCAGTCACTTGCATCTCAGTGAAGGGCGCACTTAGGCTTGCTACGATGCAGGTTCGACATACCGCCTGCATCACATGCCTTCACATGCCTTGGAGAGCAACACCGTCTAAACTGGTTAAATGAATATAAATGTAAGGCAGTCGTATCAGATGCAGGTGATGGCTGCCTGCTGGGTAGCCTTGAATACGTGCATCGAGGTCGCGGAAACCATTAAAAGTTTGGCTCAACGTAAATAGCAGATCATTACCCATGCATGAACGGGCTTTGGCTTGCACCGAATATGGATGGTTCTTACATTTGCTCAGGTACTCTCTCGGGAAATACACTGGATTAGCTGGCCGTGACAGCCAGTAACGCGGGGATCTGTCTTCGAGGAAATAATATAAGACGAGGCGTTCAGGAGCGTATCTGTATGCAATGTAATTTGTACAACAGAAAGCATATAACAAAACAAACAGAGCACAATGCGCACAAATAGCTTCGTAAACAGACTCATCCAATAAAAAGTCTCGTTTAGAGGCAGCGACAAAACTTGCGGCCTTCGTGCAACTCAAACCGAGCCCGGAACCTCGTATACCACCAATGTGCTTGCATCGGTGCGGGAATGTCTATAGTAACATGCTTCGCTGATGACTCGTGCCCATGCCACTGATGGCTGATCCACCGATAGGTCATCGGATGCGCTGTGGAAACCTTCTATAAAGCGTGCACATCGGGCAAGGCCTCGTGAGGCATGAGCGTCTGCATCTGGCAAAAGCTGGCGCAAGGTCGTTTGCCCCCCTGTTTGGAGATACAAGATGACTTCTAACGTCTACCACCTATATCTGTCTTCGCGCTTTCATCGTGTTCAGGGTTTTCACACGCACATGATGCTGTTCACGACACATGGTGGTGCAGCAATGGTGGATTCCCTCGAGCTTTCCGTGGTGGTGGACTTGGGTTAGTTCCTGTGGCTCGATAACTCACGAAAAGTTGGAATAAATCATTTTGGCTGAGCCATCTGGCTATGAGCGCTTTTCGTTGTCATGCGACATCGTAGGGCTGGTATAAAATTTATTTCGGCGTTGAAAGGGTCCGGAAGGGGCTCGGGGTCTTATTGAAAGTGAGGGACTGGCGTGTTTCTCACCGAAAAGTCGTGAAGTGCAACGTGACCTAGCCGGAATCAATGAACGTAAATGTATGAACCCAGCCTCTGCCGGCCCATGCCGCCACATTTTCCTCCTCCGGAAGTGGGAAACTGAAACACGTGCATGCACGTGTGCAACCATATGAGCCGGGGCTTGCTGTAAAGCTTTGGCTGTGAGCGCTCGAGCACAAAGAGCGGCCGTTATCTCTCGTGCAGGCTGTGGGTGGCGAATCCCGGGCACGCAAAGCTGCCACTGATCGGCTGACCCAAGGCAGCACAATCACAGGCCGCCGGCTCGCGGCGGGCGCTG
Organism: Pollicipes pollicipes; assembly: GCF_011947565.3. NCBI lineage: Eukaryota > Metazoa > Arthropoda > Thecostraca > Pollicipedomorpha > Pollicipedidae > Pollicipes > Pollicipes pollicipes. The sequence continues at coordinate 22,406,602 of NW_023596576.1, read as the reverse complement.
CTCACACGGATGCTTAGCTCCGCCCGGCCTATTAACAGTGGTCGTCCGCCGCCGCCAGAGGTGCCGTTTTCACGAAGTTCTTGCCCAAAGTCCAATCCTAAGTGCAGGGATGAACCAGCTGTCCGTCCAGAGTATAAAAAATCAGGGTGTTTAGAACTTTCCAATTTGACGAGATCTTCATTCTGCCACAAACGTGGCAGGCGTAAAACCGGGATCCAAAAACTGGCCCGAGCTGCGAATTTCGGGTAAGTCGTTCATCGCGTTGCCATGTCATTCTATAACCTCATACCCTCATAGCCTCATAGCCTGCGGAATACGAGTCAGTGTACGCCATGGGGATTTCAATCTCATGGTTCAAAAAGCTTCTTTTTTTTCTTGTGTGTTCTATCAAGAACTTATTCACGTTCCAGAATCAAATGGTTCTGAAGACGACCGGCATCAAACATGTCAAGATGCGCACCAGTTTGGGATAAAACAGAATGATATCAGCAGTGCCCAAAAATTCAAAGACCGTTATATGTCATCTGTCATCAAAGACATTCTCCCTGTCCATCCAATTCCCAAATTAGCTCTGGAAATCTTTTAATTTCAAACATTTTGAATTTAATCGGCACCTCTAGCTAACACTGCTGGCCTGGATCATGGTCGGAGAGCACTGGAACGATAGCCCACCGGCACGACGTGACGAGCTGGGGGCGTGGGGGAGCGCCAACTCGTTACAGGTTATCCACCTGAGAGAGCCCACCGGCATGGCGTGACGAGCTGGGGGCATGGGGGAGCGCCAACTCGTTACAGGTTATCCACTTGAGAGAGCCCACCGGAATGGCGTGACGAGCTGGGGGCGTGGGGCAGCGCCAACTCGTCACAGGTTATCCACCTGAGAGAGCCCACCGGCATGGCGTGGCGAGCTGGGGGCGTGGGGCAGCGCCAACTCGTTATAGGTTATCCACCTGAGAGAGCCCACCGGCATGGCGTGACGAGCTGGGGGCGTGGGGGAGCGCCAACTCGTTACAGGCTATCCACCTGGAAGGATTTGTCCACGAGCTGGCTGGCTGCAGCAGGGCTGGCCCACCAGACCGGGCAAATGCATACGTGGGACGCATCTCAAGTTGTTTTGGACGTTGTCATTGATTTCAACGAACATGATGGCTGCCTAACTGGCCTCAAATGACAGAGCGCGTGGTAAGCACCGGCCGAGCATCGGGATGGATCGGGGAGTTAAGCCAGCTCCCTCTCTCTGCTTGGCTAGTCCTGCAGCGGTGTTGCCGTCGCGGGGGAACGGCGGTTGCGGCATGTCGGTTGTGGGCGCCCCTTGCAGCGAGAGTCTGTGTGTGGGGGGGGGGGGGGGGGGCTTAGGATAGAGAAGGCCATTTTGCTGGGACTCTCCGGTCCGTTGAAAAGCATGTAGTGTGCAAGGACCGCTTGGCAAGGACGGCGCCACCGGGAAGAGCAGGATGTGTCCCCTTATTGTTACATGCAAGGGGACAATCCCCTATCCTAACAACCTGCTTGTAGGAGAAATTATATTCTCTGCACAGACTTTAACTTATGGTCGCCTATTCTCAATCTTTAAAAAGTAAGTTCCCTCACATCGGTGTAACCACATTGCTGCAAATTACAGTGCGACGCGACTAGAGCTCCAAAATACCCCTCTGCCCTGCACTATACGCGGATATTCAATATCTTCCTTGCCTAGAATCGAGGCCGGATTAGACCGTGACAGGATCATTACGTTCTTGCAGCCTATGGGTGTTTTGTGGGTATTTTAAAGAGGAAGTTAAGTTGAACTGAACGGATATTGAATTGCAACATACGCACTACAATGCATTTTCCCTCATTCGCCAGGCACAACTGCTATTTTTGTACGTTCTTTATCAATAGCCATTACGTGTTACCGCCACTTTCACCGTCGTGTTTTTAGAATGCAAGTGGAAACGTCCATGGAGTTTTGCTTCCCTTTTCTCTTCCTTGCGCGTCTTAAATATTTGTGTATAGGTGCCTTGCATGATAGCGTCATTATAGCATTTTCTACACCCATTGCTTCAGAAACCACAATTTCTATGACGATTCGGAGGACGGTTTTGATTATTTTGACTGCGATGGTCATATTTTAATCTAGCATCACTATGTCTTTGAACAATCGTGTTTCCAACAATTTTGGTGTGACTAAGATTCGACCTGAACTAAGACAGGGTCTGAGCCGGGGTTCGCCGTGGGACTGGAAGTCGGCCCGCTCATTGTTTCTGGGGCTTAGAAAAAACGGCGCAGCGGAGTAGACTAAAACTCGTAGTATCTTTTTATGCAAACATTTGCACGTGGGGTAAAATTTCGGAGCTCCAAATAGGCAGCTGCGCTCGCCCAGGTCAATCTGAGGTCAAAGTCTAAAAATGAAAGCCCGCATAGCTTGTTTAGGCAAGGACAGATTGTCTATTAGGGAGTCACTTTACAAACACAAGAATGTCTGCTCAATAGCAAATTGAGTGGTCAGTGGTACACCAAGGCAAAACGGATTCAAACTGCGTAAGCGTCATGGTGTTCTTGATATAACACACACACACACACACACACACACACACACACACACACACACACACACACACACACACATATATATATATATATATATATATATATATATATATATATATATATATATATATCAATTGTGAACCTGTAAATCGAAAGAACGAGCTCACACTGTTGTTGACGGGGCGCCGGCCAGCTTCAGCCCGGCGCTGACAGCTGACGCGACCCGCGGCTGTACCAGCGCGGCGATAGGACGCCCAGCGCCGCACTGCTGCCGGTCCCACGCGCCGACCTTGGATGTCCCCCGCCGCCGTTGCACGCTGACCCGAGCGACAGGCAAGGTCGCGGCACGCGGCGTGACGTCGCCGACCGCCGCGGCGGCTGGCCGTGACGCTCTGGGGGTGGCCACTGTCGCTGCTCGGACGCGCGGAGGTGGATCCCATGCGCCCCGTGTCGCTCTGAAGCCTGCTGAGGGCGCTGTGAGGACGCTATGGTGCACTCTGAGGACGCTCTGAGTGCGCTATTGTGCACTCTGAGTGCGCTCTGAGGACGGTGTGGTGCACTCTGAGGACGCTCTGAGTGCACTATGGTGCACTCTGAGGACGTTCTGAGTGCGCTATGGTACACTCTGACGTCGTTCTGAGGACGGTATGATTCACTCTGAGGACGCTCTGAGTGCGCTTTTGTGCACTCTGAGGGCGCTGTGAGGACGGTATGGTACACTCTGAGATCGCTCTGAGGACGGTATGGTGTACTCTGAGGACAATCTGAGTGCACTATGGTGCACTCTGGGGTCGCTCTGAGGGCGGTATGGTACAGTCTGAGGTCGCTCTGAGGGCGGTATGGTGCACTCTGAGGACATTCTGAGTGCGCTATAGTACACCCTGAGGTCGCTCTGAGGACGCTACGATACACTCTGAGGTCGCTCTGAGGACGCTATGGTACACTCTGATGTCGCTCTGAGGGTGGTATGGTGCACTCTGGTGCGCTCTGAGGGCGCTCTGAGCGCGCTGTGGTAGACTCTGAGCCCTGAAAGCGCTCCAAGCGCGGCTTTCCGTGGGGACGCTGGCGGAGATGGCAGGCCTCCCGCGCGGCCCCGCGGTCTCCAGTGGTGTCGTGTCGGCTCGATATCGGTGACCGACCGCTGCCCCGCGGCCCCCAGTGGTGTCGTGTCGGCTCGATGTCGGTGACCGACCGCTGCCCCGCAGTCTCCAGTGGCGTCGTGTCGGCTCCCTGTCGGTGACCGACCGCTGCCCGGCGGCCACCGGCAAACTTACCGTTGCGTGTAACAGGAGCGACACTTCCGAAAATGATTGAAGATGGGGATTACAGCATATTTGTTTCTGCTGCTTTGATGTCATTCCTTACAGGCAACATAGATATCATTCTAGAAACACAAAATTGCTGGGGCCAAGACCCCAAAATAATCTGCTAAAGCCACCAAGCGTTTTGCTGCTGCCCTCCTGGCTCCACTCTACCCGTAGCGTGGGATCAGGGTCCTGGCATATGAACGGCACAACGGCAGTTGTCTAAGACAAACCCGTCATGGGGCTGTGCGGTGATTGGTTCGGTTCTAAGGCCAGATGACATTTGTGGGTTAGTGGAGTGACGTTTGGTCGTCCTAAGACCTTAATAGCTACGTCATCATCCGCTCCGTCGTGATTATCTTGGTGGTCATTTTGTCTGAATGCTGTACTGGAACGAAGTCTGTTTGGCCTGTTCTGAGCACTTGGCTTTTTTACAAATACCATATAATGAAATGCAACAGCGATTCGAGCGTACTACCGAGGCGCTCACGATCCGCATGATTGCCTGGGACGGCAGCATGTACATGGAATGTGACAACATTATGAATGTGTCCTTGGTTTTTTATGCAAGCTAGTTAAAGCGGTCTTCAAAAGAATGACTGTCATTCATAACAAGCTCAAAAGGCTTCACATCTTTATTTCCTTGAGAGGACTGAATTGCTCCATCGAAGGTGTACGAGCCCGATGTGACGTGGTGTGTTTGCAAAGTCCAACAAAATTAGTTGAGCATTTACAACATTTCCTTTGAAGGAGTCTTTTTTAGACGTTTGAGAGCAAAACCAGTCCGAGATATTTTCCAATGCTCACCTATTCATGCAACTAGATGATGAATGTCCTGCTTTGTGCGCCCCAGTAATTTTTGCGAGTTACTACATACTGCAGTATTGTCATATCGTAAGAAAACAAGATCGTTCGAGAAAATGTGAACAAAAGTGGTGGAAAGAAAAAAACGAACAACACTCCTGTCATATTTTCAGTGTTATTTCCAGTGTTCAGTGTCTCCGTTTTGATGTTGTTGTTTAACCAATGCTTTTATGCGCGATTTGTGACGCGACATTTTTTGCATACGCATTCCCTTGTCTTCATGTACGCAATTGATCGTATCACAGTTCATCGTATACACTTTTCTTCGCATCGCACTTCTTCGTGTGTGAATTATTTGTGCTACACTCAGTGGCATACACAGTAGCACATTTTTCGCACGTCTTGTTTTCCCATGGCAATTATTTATGTTTTGGTGTCTTTGGCTGGAGGGCATTTAATCAGGTGGTGGAAAATGATATCTTAAGTCTGGCGTGATTCACAAGTTCAGAAACATCACATTAGCTAAGGTAATACTCACAGTTTCATGTTGATTTCAAGGATAAGCAGCATTAATATCGGCAAGCGAATCAAAGCTAAGGCTGAGAAGTTTCCGAGATGCGCACTTCCAGGTTTGTAAAAATTGGCCCGCATGTTCTACATTTTCGTAACCGAACTATAAAAACAGAGGACCGGCATCAGAGAAGCATCGAGTCTTGTGTCAGCCACACAGGGCCACGTGTGGAGGCAGAACACCGTGATGTAACAGCATAACCGTTATTAATCAGCTCAACGTGCATATTTTAACACGTTGGGATGATATAATTACTTTTTCAGGTAAAACGGGGAATACTCATGACCTAGAAGCAGACGAAAAAGGATGGCGAGAAAGATCAACATAACAGGGGGTCACTTAAATAACGAACAATTCAAACAACAGAAGTCTGCAACGTATATGACGATGCCATTATGGAGCATAGTGTGCTTGCGAAAACGAATGTTGTGGAGTGCGATGTCATTTGTGCATATAATAAGATAGTATGCATGAAGTGGAAAACGCACAAATGACCAACTAAAACCTATTTTCGTTCGACAAAATTGGTCAATTAACTTCGACAGAAATACATCGGGCACGAGGCATTCCTTGACGTCCATTTGGAAAGAGACTGCACATGCGCGATCGTTTTGAAGCTGCCATTCCACATCGTGTGTATCAGACTGCTGGTTGGCGGATTGTTCTCAAATGTGATGGCCGAATTAATTGTGCACCGATTACAGTATAGCCATATTTACCGATGAGAACAAAACAGCAAGTTCCTAAACACCACTAAAAGTTGCAAATTAAATCGAATTAGGGTGCGTGGGCAGCCTAAGGATGGGTCCAGAATAAACTTTTGCAGCGAGGCCGGTTTTATAGACGGAGCCAATTTCCCAAAAGCCGAAGTTAGTTAGAAAGACCGCGTCTTGCTTTCTTGGCTGCGCCCGCCCATAGCAGGCTCCTTGAAGGCACCCCAATGAAGAACACCTCTCCTTCCCCGGAGCGCGGATGGGAGGACGATTGGCCTATCGGCGACCAACGATCTGTCATACATTTGTTTGTCATTTGACCGACGGAGAAGCAAAACTTTCCCATTCCGCTCTATTCACATGACAGCATGCAGTTCAAACCTTAACTAACCGTGGTTCCTTCGTAGTTAGTGAGTGGGGGGGGGGAGGGACTGTGTAATGGTTTTGATGGCAAAAAATCACAGCTCCCGGTAAACGTTACCGCGGTTTCCCCACAGTCTGCAATATCTGGCTTGCCTTTTTCTATCCAAATTTGTGAAGGTCCCGAAGTCGACTAGGAAGGGGAAGGAAGTAGATGCGGAGCGCACATTCTGCTCAAAACACGTTTGCAGAAGACTTAACTTCGGTGTCAGATTTATCAGCCGACTTAATAAACAGGGTGCATTTCGTATGTGCATCAGGTTTTTGGGTGGCTTCGAAGTGACCAGACGGTGGTGCCACTAGCTGTGCTCAATGGCAGCGTCACTTGACGCTGGACAGCCGCCGGATGTACTGGATGTGTTCACTGCTCGCAAACCCATCGAGAAGCAGACAAACCAGACAGCTCCGGTGTTCGCGTACAAACGTCAACTTTGACAAAAGAAGACTGCCATGCTCATCAAACACGTGCTTCCATCGGAGCTGGCACAGCTTGGCATGCATCAGTTCAAGTGATGTCCCAAACGAATGATCATGCGCATGTCGGATTTGGTGCGAGCATTGTTCCGATAGGTGATAGGCAGAGTACTGCGGAGTTGTCGCTGTTTCTGTGTCCTTTTGAATACGTTGCGTTTTCACGCATTCTCGTGAGTGCATGTGCTTGTTGCCTGGGATTTTTCCCGTAACTGGCACGCCCGCTTGAAGCCGGCCTTGACGCGGTTCGTAATACCTACAGAAAAATCCACATATCGATAGGACACGTGATAACGTTTAAGCGCATTTAAAAAGCAGAGGCATACCTACACAGAGTGTCACGAGCCTGCGCTATAGGTTTACTTTAAGCCAGGCGGTGGGGTGTGCTAATCTTGCAGACAAGCCAGCGAGCTTTGGAGGAAAATTGGGCCAAATCATAGAGGAATCAAGGCTGGGAGTAAAGTTAGTTACTCTGTTCTGATTTGTCACCGTCAAATGCTAAGTCTGCAAAGGCGTGTAACCTATAGCATCTGCGCCAAGACGGCAGGAACGCACACGCATGCAAAGCCGAACGGAATTTGGAAGGCTCCTCGGTGCAGCGTAGGTATGTTAGAAACTAGAGCAAATTTCATCTCAGCGATGTTCTTGTTATTGGATTAAATGCAAACATGCAAACAGCGCTTTCTTTTTAAGAATCATCCCAGACACATGCCCCATAGTCAAGTAATAGTCATCGTATTATGATTGGTAACACCGGGTAACCTGTTTCAGATGCAACATCTGCACCTTTACTTGGTCGCTTTTCGTCCTATTTTACTTAGGACTAGCACTTGCCTGATGCTGGATGTATTTTGGTGCTCGTACAATATCAATGTTTTAGTGTTCTCCAACCACGTGAGCTTGAGCTAGATCAGACTCCTTTACGTGGATACAAGACTTGAGAATTATTGCAGCATCGCATGTTTGACAATGTAACCAATTACGACATCCCCAAGTGAAATGGCGTTCAAGGCCATGGAGCGGCGCTGGCGTTGACATTAACGTGGATCGTCGCTATTCGCCAAGCACGCTTGGATCCTTGAGACCAAATTTTCCGTCACTTCCTTGCATGTTAAAGATAAAATCGGTTCGCAGAACCCTCGGTGGCTGCCTTGAGCTGGGCAAGCTGCGAGATGATCCTTTCTACGTGTTATCCTTGGAGCAGCTCCACAAAAAGGGGTCCAGTGCACTCAGGCTGAGATCATGTGGAGCTTAGACGTGCTCCATTTTCAGGGAAATCTTCCCACGAGATTATATATATATATATATATATATATATGCATATATACTCAAATTTATGGGCAAATTTGCTGGTCTCTTTGTAATGTGAGGAGTTTCTCCATCTTTTCTGGAACCATTGCCGACCTAAGCTGTCGATAACCACGAAAGTGATGATAACTTTGACACCGTATCACGGAAGTTTTTTCCATTTGCTGTCTCAGTCTTTCCTTGTTCATTTTCGAACCAAAGTGCTTCAATTATGCTATGTGAACTCAGAGCAGCCCGATAAGAATTCCATGCACTGTGCTATGGCTTCGGGGAGGCGTGGTCCTGTAGGCGTTTACTTCTCTATAGGCGGTAGCTTTGATTGCGGGCCACGCTACTGAGGTGGAGGTGCCCCCCCCCCCCCCTTCCCACCCACCTTGTGAAAACCGAACTTGGTGGACCCGATCTTTGTTAAGTACGTCACAGACTGCACACTCGGTGGCAGTGAACAAGCTGGGGTGGTGGACAAGTGTCAGGGCAAGTTCACCCGTCATATTGCATGTCGTACTGCATATGATATTGCATGTCGTATTTTTCCTTCCGATCTCGGAGGCGGAGAATGAGGCAGAATGCCCGGCGCAACTCTGCATTTTCTGAGGTAACGAGAGAGGGCTAATTGGGTCGCATACATAAGTTAAACGCACATGTCCCGAAAATCAACCCACAGTGCGGATCTGACGGGTCAACCCACAGTGCGGGTCAACGTCCGGCCGAATTCCAGGCAGTGTGAGCATCGGTACCAAGCCCGACAATCCGGCAAGATGCGAGGCTTAGTGCACGACTGTAGTCGACCATCATTCGCCAATGATGTGGAATAGAATGGCGCGCGCTGGCGGTGTCATCTGCCGGAAAAACCAGCAAGCAGGTCTAAACATCACCCAGGCTGGTGTCGCTACAAGCAACGCAACCGTGACTTCACATTCAAAACCAGCTATGTCTTGAACTAGAAACTGCCTGCCCAGCGCATACAGTCAACACGAACTTCGTGCGCGCTGACATTAAACGCGAGGTAAAACTTCAACAGCACTCTTAAGTCTAATTTGCCACTAGAAACCTTCTTAATCGGACCCGCGGCGCATCAGTGCAGCATAAAGCGAAACTGCCGTAATGGTGGCTGGCGCACCACACACGCATAGTTTGGTGCGGACGGAAACAAAGGCTGGATAGGGCTTGTGATCGTTAATGATCTGCGGCTGTGGTGACTTATCGTGTCTATTTACTCTTTCCAAGTCAGTCTGCAATCATTCCAGAGAGAGAGAGAGAGAATTACGTCTACGACATTTTCGCATCATACAGCTTTGTCGGGAAGCAACGACAAATTTGACGGCGATAAATAAACTTTTACCCTGTGTCTCTTGGTATGTCTTGCATTTGTGTCATGAAAAACCCCAGGCAACTCCTTGTGTAATACTCAATGAAGGCTATCACGTAAGGAAGGTACTTCCGCTTACTCGAGAATGACAGCATAAGGTACTCCTTAATCTTAGAAATAAAACACGGTTATTCAACATCTAGCTGAGTTTGTATCCAACGTCATGGAGCTAAATGCTAGGAAACGCCTAACCTGTGCGCAACAATTTTACACAACACAACAGCCATGAAGAGCGGCTAATCTACATCAAGTCATCGTGACCAATTCCGAATTTTGATGCTCCTTGTTTCCCTTAACCTCAAGTGATCGTTACATAAACAGGTATGCATATATACTGCCACCGGTGTTCATCTCAGGCTGGTTCACAACAAAACGTACGGGACACCGGTGTTGGTGGAAACGCATTTTGACTAACAGCTGATTGTTCTGTCTGTTGTTATATATTTTTTTATGACCAGCGCTTACCACCGAAAGAATACAGCAGAATTACAGCACGTTTCACTTTCCTTCCGTCTGCATTTTTCCAAGCTTGGACTATTTTGTCAAAATTAGGCCCAATATCATTCTCTTTGGAAGAGAATAGTCAAGTAGCATATCTATCCGAAATGCGTATTTTCAAAAGATATTTGTAAATAGAAACCATGATCATTGCACGTGTGCATTATTTGGAGCGGCTTACTGGGGAATTAAACGAGCCTTAGCATGAAACCCTCTGCTTATGTTTGGGTGGCCGTCATTCTTTTCACAGTGGCGTTTTTCCCACGTGCGCGAGGAGGTAAGAACTCACAAGAGTTCAAAGGCTTTTTTGCAACATCACCATTATTGTCACATTGTTGGAAAGCTATCACTTAAAAATAAATTGTTAAGACAGAACTCTTTGACAACTTAAGCTAATATCGAGAAGTGTGAAATCTTGCACTGACGTAGATTCCGTTAGTAGTGTCTAATATTGAACTAATATTGCAGGAGAAGTCGACGTCGTGTCTGTTGAAGATGATGGAGACGATTCGGAAGAAGTAGTGACAAAGGAGGAAACCATTGTGGAGGACATCCCGTCACCTCCAAAACCACCACTAAAAGTGGCGAACAATTTTGAAGTGGAAACTATTGACACGACAGGACCGGATCTAGTAAAACTGTCGAGGCGCATAGAAAGCGCCCTGAACGCAATAACAGTTAAGGTGGTGCAAAGGAAGAAGGAAATTGCGTCCGAGCTTCGCAGGTTTGAGACTGGTATCATGAACATCCTGAAGCTTTTAGGGTCTGTTCAAGGTGGCAGCAGTTACCGAAGGAGGCGTGAGGCCAAGAAGGGAGAGGTGAGGGCTGCAGCTCCAACAGATGATGACGATGATGACGATGACGACGACGACGATGATGACGACGATGACGACGATGACGATGATGACGATGATGATGATGACGATGATAGCGATGATAAAAGGTGACAGGAACTATATGCACATAAACCTGTTCGACATGACTCTGTACTGACGGCAGCGAGCGCTGCTCCCACGTTCGCCTTGTTCCTTGGGCACCACAAGACCTGAGTGTTTTTAAAGGCTCGTGACGTTCACGGGCAGACGAAGTGCTCATCGTTTTCGGCCTGGTCTCCCATCGACAGAATTCCGCGTGTTGTGCCTTCGAATCCATTTTGCCGCTGCGGGCGGCGCACGCCTATCAGCAGCTCAATCGCCAGGCAATGTAATGGTGTTTGTAGAAGCAGTTTATGTGAGATAGCACATCTCTCTCAGAGAATCATCAGTCTTGAGGATGATACTAAGAATTGTCATTTATTGTCAAGGACGGATGCGGAGCTCATGATCTCGACTGGTGTTCGTTCATGATCTCGTCAACCTCTTCATTGTCTGCAATTTCGTGCTCGTCCTGGACTTCCAAGCTGTGCTGAAAAACGCATAGCATCATACACATGGCTATATTAACCACCAGCTGACTTCGTTTCACATATGAGCAGCGAACTAAATACACAATTATCGCATGATTATCGCGTCCATTTAACTTGAACCTCTGGCCCCATCATCTGGGAGCATACACATAACGCTCAGTACCCACACCTAGCTCGATAAATTTATCCAGCCCCGCTGCAAACCGCAGCAGGCAAAGATGAGCAGAGAAAAACCAAAGTTATGGGGATGCTAAAGCTACGCAGGACATTGTTGGGAAAACGTGACGACTCCCGTACAATGAACCAAGTGACCTGGCGTGCGTAACCAGGGCCAACCGGACTTGTGGATCCAGGCAGAGATATCATACGTATTGAAGGTGGTGACCGTTTTTGGCGAAACCGACTCATATGCAGGTGCATGAAACGGTTCCGTCGCGAGGGTATGCAGGTGTGTGAAGCGGTTTCGTCGTGAGGGTGTGCAGGTGTATGAAACGGTTACGTCGTGAGGGTATGCAGGTGTATGAAGCGGTTTCGTCGTGAGGGTGTGCAGGTGTATGAAGCGGTTTCGTCGTGAGGGTATACAGATGTGTGATGCGGTTTCGTCGTGAGGGAGCGTGACCCTCGACTGCACACATCGAGGTTGCCTCATCGGAGACAGGAGCTGTGCAATGGCGCTGCTGGATGTCTTATGGGGAGACGGTGGCGTCACTAGATAAGTTGCCCAACATGGCAAGGAGTGTCATGATGAATGGCTTGCGCCTATGAGCTCTCTCCCCAGCTTAATTTATTCCGAATAAATAGCCTGTACGTTAAGCCAGTGCTTACAGTGCATTCCAAGGGGCGTCCTTGTCTGTGTACACTTCACCCAAATATTGCAATCACGGTTGCTAATTTTCGGGCATTCATACCCTGACATGCATAGCTCATTAGTTCAAATATGGCAATCTCTAAATTTACCAATACTGATAACTCTTACGGAGAAACGAACAACTATGGCTACAGAGCCGCTGCCGGTGTTTCGGCTGGTGATGGAAGCCAGGTGCTAGCTTCCGGTACATTGCGAAACTGCAACGGTCGACAAATCTTTACAACGGTTTCTCGCAAACACCTGGAACTTCAGCAGCGACCGGTTCGAGCTGCCATCTAGCAAGCAGTGAGTTAAAAGCAGTTAAGATATAGTTTGACGCACGCAAATATCATCAGACGAGTGGCCGGTTACATCGCAATTTATTGCCTACCCTGTTTTGGTGTAGCGGTTCATATATATATATATATATATATATATATATATATATATATATATATATATATCGCAATCAGTCCAGCAAGTGCAAAACGCTGACCTTTGACCCAAGAGAAAGTCGGCAGTTGGTGCTGAGGCACCAATCTGTGTTCAACAGACTGGACCTTTCGTTTCTTACTCTTGGCGTCCCGGACGTAGGACGCATTGTTTGAGTTCATACTGACTACGATACCCATGGGTGAAACAAAGATGTTGCCTTGCTTCATGTCCCACGTCTGCACCTGGTGCCAGATGCACATTTGCCGTTGTGCCCTGTAAGGTCTCTGGCTGTTGTTGGGTAACATTATGGAACTTAGCATTTGGTGACACAAGTTTTATCTGAACCATGAAACACAAGTTTGCTGCTTTTTAGATACAATTGTGTTTGAATCAATGTCAAAATCTATGTCAAATTTGAAAAGTATCCGAAAAACTTGTAGGAATAGGATTTTTGGGCGCGCTGTTTTGTGACATGAGCTGGGGGATGAGCACGACCCAATCTTGCCAAAAAAGCGCGGTCACCATCAGCACCATCCAACAAAGTCCTGTATCCAGGCAGAGGGTCAAATCTGCTATTGAAGACAGAATGCTCAGCGTGCACCAGCGGCAAAAACGCGGACAATAGGATCACCGTGAAGCTCACAGCATCTCACTTCCTGGACATCCAACCTTGCATCTGATTGGTCCGAACCACCCACTGCGCCAGCAAGCAGCGCGTAGGCTGCCGCCACACTCTACAGAGCGTAGCAGGGTGCACGGGGCCGAATGTCTCTCGTGCCGCTATGCCACGGGGGGAGGGGGGTGTCCGACTCCGGTGCTGAGGGCGTGCCGTGTCTTGGAGCGAGCCGGAGCGAGCCCAGTGACAGGCACGGGCCGGGACGGCTGCAGGAACCGCAGCACGCAGCGCCTAAATGAGAAAACGGCCGCTGGATCGACCTGCGTCACATTCGGCGGAAACCAAACTGGCTTGGCCGGTTGCCAGCACGCAACTGAATCCTGCTGAGGCGTCCCGTGCGGGCGGAAATAGAGCGTCATCAATAAATTCCGCTGAGCCGCTCCAGACAGACGGAAGAAGACCGTCTTGAATGTAATACTATGCTGCTGAGGTGTGCCGGACAGGCAGAAATAGAGCGTATTGAATGCAATTCCGCTGAACCATGCCGGACAGACAGAAGCAGAGCATCTTCAATGCAATCTAGCTGAGCCGTACAAAACAGACGGAAATAGAACGTCTCAAATGTAGTACTGCTAAGCTGCACAGGACATACAGAAACAGAGCATCTCCAATGTAATCTCGCTGAGCTGTACAGGACAGACAGAAGTAGAGTCTCTTCATTGCAATGTAATCCTACTGAGGTGCACCGGACAGACAGAAATAGAGCGTCTTCAATGTAAAACCCTACCGGACAGACAGAAACGGAGCATCTCCAATGTAGTTCCGCTGAGCCGTACCGAACAGACAGAAGTAAAGCCTCTGCATTGCATTGTAATCCTACTGAGGTGTACCGGACAGGCAGAAACAGAGTGTCTTCAGTGTAAAACCCTACCGGACAGACAGAAATAGTCATCAATGCAATGCTGCCGAGGCGTTCCGGGCAGGCAGAAATGAAACATTTCCAATGTAATTTTTTTGGACCGTGGTGGTAAGGCATTCCTAAGGATGCCTTACGTTAACGTACCTAAGTACTTGACTTACCTAAATAATAACAAAGTAAACATCTCGAAGGCAATGTTTCACATTTGAAGATGTTGAAGCAAGCATCAGGTATGATGGCACAAGCCCACGTATAACCATTGGAATGATTCTTAAGTAGAAATACTGCTCCAGACAGCACAATTCTCCATTTAGTAAACATGCTTCTCAATGCGTGATGGTTTGATTGCGTCGTCGTACCTTGCACATTGATTCAGAGTCAACTGACGGCCGTTATATCTCGAGATCGCACTCGCGAACGCCAGATATGAACGCCTCAACAATTATATTATTCTTGGCCTGCACTACTGCATGGCTTATGGAATGGCAAGGTTTCAATGACGTTATCATGACGTCATGAATTCCGCGGTGACTTTCAAGTACCCTCCCCGATATACCTTCCCCAATTTTCGTGGGCGTGTGGCTCAGAAACTAGAGGGGCTTAGGCCTTAGGAAGCTGAGGCGTGTGAACAGCACTGAAAGGTCTTCAAAATATCGATTTCAGTTCAAAACCCGATATAAAAGTGGAACACTTCCTTTAAACACACTTTTCGTGATAATCTCACGTTTCGCTATAAGCTCAACCTCATTAGGTTGATAAGTGCGTCTATGTCCAACAACTCAAGATTGCCTCCAGCCAGGTGGATAATTTTGCATTCGATCCGTTAAGCCAGTAAAAAATGCAGGTCACCGTTCTTGTGTCATTCCCATACAGCTGTCTACCTAGTGCCTAGCGGCAGCCATGGGCGACTGTTTGGGTGTCCTTCTTTTATACTTGAAACTATAACAAAAACAACGGTTTGCTTCGTGATGCGAGCATCTTTTAACTGTGCTCATTTTAGCACCGTCAAAGGATTGTTGTACGTCGCACGGTTTGTACGCAGGGCGTAGGATTTCTGCTAGATCCCTTGGTGCCTGTTTGTTTGAAAGCTATTCACGACGAATAGTGTCGATGATCACTCATTTTTCTGAGTTATCATTCCTTTTTTCTTCTTTTGTGTTTTTGGCTCCTGACACAGTTTCAGTTGCCACTGGCTGCAGGTCGCGTGATATTAATGATACCCTGGTGCTTGATCGGTTTTCCCACCGCCGAGCAGCACAGCAGGGACAACTCCAAAAGCATGGTTATGTACGCATTATGCATGTATTTACACTCCCGATTGCCAGCATAAGTACTGACTAGCACAGTCATTCACCTAAAACTGTATGAAAAACAAGCTCTCTTCCGACTTGGCCTTGTCCGACTCGGTGGGATTTGCCACGGAGGCCCGTCTCTTCTCACCCTTCACCCTCTGAAACGTACAACAGGCGGTGGGTTAGTGGCCAGTTAGGAAGACCTCGAGAGGACCTCTCTACATTTCATGGGTGTAGGAACAGGGAGGTCAGGGGACCAGCAGTATTAACTGTACCTCCTCCCCCCCCCCCCCCCGCACTTTTCAGAGCAAGGCTGTGTTTGGCTCACTTTTGCACTAAATTTAAAATATATGCCAATTTACCCAGTTCACCCGCCATCTTCCTCAAGATGCATTATCTTTTTGAGGTTGTTAACTGGTCACCACTTGGTGTTACAATCGCAAGACCAAGATCGCGCGGCCCACTGGAGACTGCAACGCTGGGTATCGAGGCTGCTGTTGCTATGACTTGCGAGCGCGCATGTTCCAATCATGTTACAAAGTGTTTGTCAGTCACCAATGCTGTACGTTGATTCAGTGCATTAGCGAGGAACATTATTCACATATATAAGACAATAGAATTAGCCTTGTTCCTCGGAGAGAAACCAAAAGAATGGAGATATAGTTGGGTTGATATTTCGGGAACATGCCTTTATCGAAACAAATGACCGAAGTGAGGACAGAAGGGAGTCCACTTCAGCTATTGCTTTGATAAAGGCATGTTGCCGAAATGTCAACCCAACTATATCTTCATTCTTCTGGTTTTTCTCCGAGGAGTAAGGCTAATACTACTGTCTTATCTATGTAATCAATTCTGAATAAATCTTGAACATTTTAAGACAAACATGCATTAGCCATGCTAATACAAGTTTGGGACCCCATTTCATCCACAATCTGCGCTTTAGGAGTCCTCAATATCTCTGAAGAACACAACAAACACGGAAGCCGGAGTCCATGTGACGATTATTGGACCACCTGCGGCGATCAGGGATGCTGTTGTGTCAGTGGGGGTTTCTGTACTCATCCAGGGCCAACTGCGCGGGTCAGATGGCCTCCCGTGGAAGGGGAACAATTTGATGATATATATTTCTAATGACCTCCGGATCGACCAGGAAATCCCGGGCCTGTAGCCAGAATGACAGCCAGAAGGCACTTGGCGATGAGACGTAATGGCTCTTCAACCCTTGACCCCAAACGTTAATGTGCCCCTGGTGTTCTTCTCAATGGGCCCTTGCCTGGAACGAAATTAGGAATCTCAGTATGGTTGAGTAGAGTGGTGGTCTCATTATTATTGAACAGAGTGGGTTGAAATGAGTTTTAAAAAAAACAATGCGATCCCATGTTTGCCTGAGAACGTTCATTTTTTCAGGATGGATTAGTAAAATAAGTTGCATCGACATGTTTGAACATGCCCGCCCGAAACCTCGAGCACAAGGACAGCGCTGACCTGAGTTACAGCTTCCGTAAAACCGAACGGCGTCGGCCACAGCAACTGTCAGCAGACGGCGGACGCCGTAGTTATCTGTCTTCTGGGCAGATTTATAGTTACAGAAGCACGAAAAATAGAGATTCTATCATTACTCTTCCAATTCCACCACCAGATTCCGGCATCGGTTTGTTATGCTTTAAGGGCCAATCTGTTCTTATCATCAGTCTGAAAATCGCGCACGTGAAATATGCGCCCAGACTGTCTTCTAAATGTAAGATTTGATGTCCTGAAGCGTTCAAAGGTACTTCTTTCGGAAGCGTCATCCTTTTCGAACGCCCGTCGTCCACGGCTTAATATTAGCTGTTGGGCAGTTGCTGCGCGTCCTAGGGAGACTGCAACGTCTGACGTCGGTTTTTTCGCCAAGATTTGCGCGTGCACATGCTCAAAATTATGTCATATAACTTGCAGTTACTACTCGATTTAAGTGTCTTAAGGCAATTATTTCAGAAGCGTCATCATTTTTCGTCCACCGATAAGCATTGGCTAAAACTGTCGATCTACAATCTACCTTCGCGATGTCCTTATTTTCTGTAGAGCCCAGATAAAACATGAAGAAAAGCTCTGAATTTTGTCGATTTAGAAAGAGTCCACTAAGCCATTGTAAATGAAGGGCGCCGGTGAGTTATTTCATTCGAGCTTTCAACGCCTGATTTTTGCACTTTATTGACTTCAAAATCCGAACAGAATTGATACCACGGCAGTTTGCTTTCTGTTCTGGTTGCAAAGTAAAAATAGCATAAAACGAAGAAAACCGTTTCCCTTGTTAACAAGTAAGCTATATCCGGAATTTTTAGGGGGGAGGTCAACACAAGAGGGCTTTTTCAACACCGTTTTCCTCCTTGGCAAGCTCTGGCTACGCCACTGCCTGCACACAAAAGCATATCAAGTCGTCTGCGTTGAATGATGGGCAATAAATGTATGTTGGACCAATTCATATCTAAGGCAGGCAGCATCCCGGAGTTTTTTTTCTGCGATGGTGTGGTGTAAAAAAATAATTCGGAACAAGATGCTGCTGCAGGCGTCTAACATATGCTTTACAGACCAGTTAGTAGTAATGCCGATCCAAAAATATGCAACAAAGCAACCATACGATCAGTTCGCAGTCAGTCATGCGGGAGACAGCCGGCCCAGAGCAGTGGCCGTCAACGGCGGGCGGACGGTAGCAGGGCCCAGGCACGGAAGGTTTGACAGAAGGGCCTTCATTTTGTGGCTTGGTTTTGAAAAGGAGAATTTCCAGTTGTTTGGTTTTGGTCACACTGTTATTGGCGGTTTCAAGCCTCCGAATTTGTTTCTGTCTAAAATGCTGCGACAAGTCTTATCTATTGAAACTCAGCCAGCGAAATGAAGACACATAAAAACTTACCGCACTGTGAGCCATCGATTCGCTTTCAAAATTCTCACCCACATACGTCCAGGCCATATTTTGGCCTTACCCTGTGTAGGCAGATGCCTTCTCAATGACCCAAAATGTTCACCCGCGCTTGGAATTTCGCCTCCCCGGGAAAGACAATGTTGAAAGGGACAAATAGTTCTGGGAAGCTGGACAGTCTATTTGCCGAATGACATAGGTGGGTCGAACAAGCAAGGTTCTACACCAGTGAGAAATAGCGTTAGGTCCATATTTAGCAAAACAGCCATGACATTTGAATAAAGAGAGATAAGGACCTCCATCTCCATCCCCTCCCCTCCCCGGTCATCGGACTTGCTTTCCAGAAAAAGTTCCTGAAGCACGCCCTGAGCTTCCCTCCCCCCACTTTTTGAAACCTTCCTACGCCTATGCTACATTTTACCCAAACTCTGCTGCTCAAAAAGATGCATCTGTGTTAAGTGAAAGCTATGTAAGTTTAGACAAGTAGATACAAATGAAGAAATCCAGTTTACTATTTGGCGGCAATGAGGGCGGATAAAAGCTTAGGCGTGACCCACATCCATAGATTCTAAACCATCTCGAGTGAACACATTTGATTTTGTTAACACTATGCTTACTTGATTTAGATTGGACAAGTTGCCGGCTATATTGACAGTTGTCGTGGCCTGCCGCATTTAAACCGCTTGGTTTACTGGGTCTGATCTCCAAAAGAATATAAAGTTTTTTTTCTGGACCAGGCCCTAATCATTTAATGTTTGCGAGCTAATTGGGCTTTGTTATCTATTGTCGGAAATATCCGTTTGGATTAAAAGTTGAACGTTTAGTAAGGTTCCTGATCCCTACATGGATTACAACAAGAAATGATCCCTACATGGATCCCTACATTGGGAACTAATTTGGCTCGATTGGCTGTGATCAGAAATACCCACGTAAATCTGGGATTGCCTGCTTGGCAAAGCTGCTATTCGGCAAAATTTAGACCCGAAAACCACCTGTATCGATTTACTGAAGCCGAGTCCGTGCTATTTACTTGTTCCGTGACTTCAGGGCAATGTTTTGTGCCATAAGGGCAGACCGCACCTGAGTCGGTGTCTCTGGCGCGTTGCGTCCGCTCGCGTTACAGCCGCGGTCGTACGCCGATTGTGACCCGGGTCACGTGACCAGACGCCCCGACACGTGCCCTGAGCGGGGCAGGTGGGTCCGTGGCCACGGGCCCCCGCTGTGCGCGCCCATCGAGCGTCGAATAGCCGGCCGATACGCCACGGGGTCTGATCGCCCGCGGCGCTTCCCAGAACCCGGCGCTCACTATTCGCCGACCCCGACACAGTGACCATCACTCGGTCAGACGACACGGCGTCCTGAACTCGGCCCAACGACACGGTGGGCATCAATCGGCCCAACGGCGTGGTGCCCATCACTCGGCCAAACTATACGGTGACCATCACCTGGCCAAACGACACGGTGTCCATCACTCGGCCCAACGACACAGAGTCCATCACTCAGCCCAACGACACGGTGTCCATCACTCGGTCAAATGACACGGCCGGCGGGCGTCGGCCATTTCAACAACGGGGTCGCGTCCAAAGAGCCAGCGGCCTGCGGAGTCCTCCGGAGGCATTGCTGGCACGAGCTGAATCGTTGGGTTTGCACGACGTGGGAGCGACGGAAGAGCAGTCATAGAGCAGGCCATGTGCATTCCATAATGCGCCCGCGCTCTTTGCAAGGTGTGTCGAATAGACACGGGGGACGCCTTGACGTTTCTTTCGCTACCGTCACAGCTGTTAAAGGATTATATTACCCTTTGGTAACAAATGGCTTGCGTGGCGTAAATGAGACGATGCAATGCCGTTAACTATTCACACAAATCCAACTCATAATCAGACTGCAGTACTTCAATCCAATTAAGACTGCACACAAGTTCTCGCGTTTTGGACCACAAGACTATCTTCATGCATGCCATCGGGGTAAACGATGCTTGCACTTCATGCATGACACTTCTCTCAGTGCATGACAGCCCTGATGCTGCTTGGTTTTGTCCTCTGTTGGAGGAAACGGAATTCTAGTGTGTGCAGGATGGTATGTTGGATATTTTCTTCGTATTCGTATTTTATATTTTCGACGCTGAGAATTGTTATGCTCCATGACGCGTGGAAACAATATGCTAAGATGGTTATGGCCACCGTTCCAGCGCCCTGTCCTGGTGCTTTCAATAAGTACGTCTAGGTTTAGCTGCCTAGCGTATACTAGAGATGAAAGAACTGGAGCGAATCTTAGCAGGCAAATTTACGAACCGAGGAAAGTCGAAATAACCCCGAATGGGCGCAGACATCAAAGGCAACGGAGCTCCCGCGAGCCGTCAGATCCACGAATGACTCACGAAAAAGATGTCGCTGAAATAACAGTGACTTTTCACGGCACGTGAGCTTGCACCGTACGATCCCAATGTGTGTACATTTGTAGCTCCGCTCAATAAAACTAAGCCCTGGTGTCGGTACGTACCGATTCTACTCTGCGGTGACTTAGAAACGGTGCCGACGCCGCTGAGTTGAGCCGTAGACGGATGTGCGACATCCGACGCGAGACGCGAATTAGTCAAAATTTGTCTGGCACCGATTCAGCACCACCATTGATAACTTAGTACCTCCTGGAGGTACCGCAGCGACGAAAGCTTCAAACGCGTACCTGTGCGCGTGCCGACGTAACACAGACGGGTGCTGACCGGTCCCGCAGACGGGTGATAACCGGCCACGCAGACGGGTGCTTACCGGTCCCGCAGACGGGTGCTAACCGGTCACGCAGACGGGTGCTAACCGGTCACGCGGACGGGTGCTAATCGGTCATGCAGGCGGGTGCTCACCGGTCACGCAGACGTGTGCCAACCGGTCACGCAGGCGGGTGCCAACCGGTCACGCGGACGGGCGCTAACCGGTCACGCTTTGCTTGAAGCGTTAGGAATGCACAACGGTCATCGATTGTTACACCTTTCAACAGGTGAGCGCTCGGTGGCTCTGACTGTTTGTTTTTATCAGCGCATTTCAGGTGGAGAGCCCACGTTATACGTTGCGTTTTATTGACATTTCTAAGCCATTCTATTCACACGGCTTTCCTTGGCGAATGTATCCACGTTAATGGCCATGCTTTATACCCATCCGCTAAGATGTGAGATTCTACACAACATTATCTACAGTTGAAAAAATGTATTGTCTCTTTAACAGCGCAGTCATACTTCATCCCTTATCGTCACTGGCATTCCTCCAAAAGGCTCCAATCGCATACGGTATTCGCCTACTACCTGCAGCTCATGCATTCGCCCATAACCACCTGTCGGTCCAAAACACCTGTGTTCTGTTGGGTCTAACGGCGAGTTATTTCCGCTAACAGCTGTTGAAGCATGAGCTATAAATATTACAAACTTATCAGAATTTTTGTCCTTGTTACACAGATCAATTACAGTTATCGGAACCTGGACACGTTGGCTTTAAATGCCAGCAGCTGATAATATTGGTAAGGTGAAATGACACATGATGTATTAAATATTATGACAAAATTAGCAACGTTATCGGTATTGCAGCCATGGGGCATGCCAGCAACGCCAATAAAAGCAGAAAAAATCCCCCAGTAAATTTGAGGGTTGAGGCATGCATTTGGATTCTGGCAGGATGCAAATCTCGGAAAGTGCGCTTAGGTGTGATTGAATTTCACAACCTTCTCAACGAACCGTCGTTATGCTTGGATGGCTGGAATCAAATAGCGTTTCTTCGCGTCGCCCAGTCATCGCTCTCATAGAAAAAACGGCGCCCCCATCGTATCAAATCTCGGCTAAATGTCTAACGCTTCCCTCTGGACATCGCCACCACTCGCAGCACATCGGTAACGCCACACCCCGGCACACAACCCGACAGCCGCCCTGCCCCCCCCCCCCCCCCCCCCGCCGCCGTTACCCTGCGCCTCGTCGGTGGCCAGCTGGTTGTACTCCTCTAGGGTGGCGCCCTCGGGCAGCTCGTCGGGTGGCTGTGGCGCCGGGCCCTGCTTTCGCCGGGGTAGCGCCGCTGTCGACTTGTACCACCGCTGCCGGGCAGAGCGCGCGCCTCAGTTACCACCGGCCCGACGCCGGCGGGACGGAAATAAGCCGGTGATCGACTATCGATCCCGGCCGCGTTACAGTGCGACAGCAAAGCGGCGGGACTGCGTGACAAGCGTCAGACATGAGCCACATCAGCCATGATGCCATGGTCCGTCTCGGATATTGCGGCACCAGTCCATGACTGCAGAAAGAGTCTAAATCCTTCGGACAGTTTTGTGATTCAGGCACGCGTCTTGGCTAATGAACGCGGCATGGCGCGTGGCGCGTGCTACGTCACGGTGGCGGAACTTTGATCGAACCGTCGCAGCCGGTTCGGATGGGCCGTTCTGCCGCCGGTGCCGATTATCATCGATCGCCAACCTCGTGCACCGCTGCGCGTCCCCGGCTCAGCTATTATTCACCATGGCAAGCACGGCTGTGCTCCTTTCCGGACGCATTGACTGCGGCCAGCCGTGCCCGAGCAGCTACCCGCGTAGCCTCTGTGCAGGTCTGTCGATAGCTATAGCCATCGCGGTTGCACGCCTCTGCACGGCCATGGATCGATGCAGGCTAGTGTATAACACAGTGGCCTAAACACGACGCGCCGTCTCCGCGCGGCCGTAATGATGTTTTCAAAGCGTCCCAATGACTCTTGCTGAGGTATGTGGTCATAAATATACCAACAGCACACGAAGCAGCCAGCTGGTTCGGGGAATTCAGCACTCGGTGTTTGGTGTAGGTGTTCGGTGAATGGCTGGTAGTTCTCGGACAGGGCTGTACAGCTAGCTGTGACGTGCGAACATTCAGCCCGCCGCGCTTATTTTTTGCTGTCGGCACACAAAAACTGCCATGCGTCACTGGCAATTGATTTTCTCCTTTCGTGTGACTCGCTTTTCGGATGCGCACATGGGCATTGGGCAGTGTCGACCTGTTAGGTAATGTTAAAACAGCGAGTAACGTCAAAAAATTACTCAAAACTTATGTTGAACGCGTGCTTTTGGCACTCGACCACTTTTCTTCAGAACTCCGTTCTTACGACCATGTACGCCGTCAACGTACACATAATTTAGATGATTCTGCGCATCCTGGCATGGGTTCCTCGCTCATTGCAATCGGAGATGATGCCGGGGCTATTTCGTTCGTAAATCAACTGGGCACAATTTTACCGAGTCGATAGCTTATCCCCAGATCTGGCTGCGGAACGTCCCGGCCGTGTCGGATACAGCGCGGCCATTAGCCCGCGGAGGTTGGTGTGGCTGACGACCACATAAAACGGACCAGGGCAGAGGATTTTGGTGCGGGGTGGGAAGACGCACATACTACATACAGTTATGTATGACTTCCAAGAGGCTAAAGCTGCATTCTCAAGGCGTTCTGACTCCGCTGCGGTTCACTCGACACATCCTATGCTCTGTGCCCCATATGACGGACGGCACATCATCAGATAGAGCACGTCTGGTCCTCCTTGGCAGAATGATGCTCGCCGCTTATGCCCGAAGTAACACAATGCAAAACGTCGCGGGAACGTGCGTTTCCGTCTTTCTATTCGTCCATCCTGCGCCGGCCCAGCCTGCGCTCGGGGTCCTGACCCTGCCTGGAACGGCCATGTCTGATCGGCTGGAAGCAGCGAACATCTCACCTCGAGACACTGCGGCTGGTGGATGGGCATGGATGTGGGGCCAAACTGGCGGCCACAGACGTAGCACACAATGAAGGTGGGACCGAGCGCCGGCCTCTGGTACCGGGCCAGCGTCAGTGCCAGGTTGTGCTGCAGCGCCTCCCGCCGGCGCTCCTGCTGCACCTCGTCCTCTTGTAGGCGCGCCTCCTTGCGCCGCTTCTCTTGACGCTGCTGCTGCTTGCGCTGCGCTACTGGGTCCAGCGACGGCTGCGGCTTGTATCGCACCGGCGTCGGACGCTGGATCGAGAGCCGCTTCTTGACGAGGCGGCGCGCGCGAGCCGGTGAGCGCGACGCCTCCTCCGGGTGGCTGTGGAACCGCTCCGGGTTTTCCGATTTGCCGCACGAGACACACGGTGAGGGCAGGCGCGCGCCGTGCGGCGGTCGCGCCGGCGACGAGCGGCTGTTGTCGCTAGCGCGCCTCAGCCGGCTCCGCTCTGGCGAGAGTACGGCCGTCCGTGCGCGGTACTCGATGTTGGGCACGTTGAGGTCGCGCGGTCCGACCGCCAGCCGCATGGTGCCGGGCCGAGCGCGCCGTCCGGACCGCTCCGCCTGCTCCGAGTCGGGCGACGAGCTCGACTCGCCGCCGCTGCGGCTCGACAGCGAGGCGAGCGCCAGCAGCTCGCTGCAGCGCCGCGTCGACATGTCGACCTCGGTGCACTTGTCCGCGTCGAGCACCTTAGGCCGGCTGAGGGTGGTGGTGCGCGGCCGCTCGGCGCGCCCCTTGCCCGGCCCAGCCGCCACCGCCGCCCGCATCTGGCCGCTGCTGGACGGCCACGAGGACGTCAGCGATGCGACGGCCGGCGCGCGCGGGCCCAGCGAGTCCAGCCGAACCGGCGTGGCGGCGCGCTTGGCGGTCGGCAGTGCGCTGTTCGCCGCACGCCAACGCTCCAGGCAGCGCGGCTCGTGCAGCGCGATGGAGTGCGAGCCGAACTGCTTCTTGCAGACGTAGCACTCGGCGAAGGACGGCGGCCGGCTGTGCGGCGGTCCCTCGTCCACGTCGACCACGAAACCCTTCATGTCGGCGAGCCGGCAGTGCGGCCGACCAGGCGGCGCTGGACGCTCCGTTCGCCGTCGGCGCGGCCCGGTGCCGTCACGCACGGGCGGTCAGCGACGGGTCGCCACGATGACTGGCTCGTGGTGGAGCCGCCGCCGGTGCCATCGATCCCATCACCTGGACGGAGCCACAACACGGCGCCCGGTCGCGCAGTCAGTCGATATGTGGGCGACGACGACCGCCACGGCCGCCG
Source organism: Pollicipes pollicipes (assembly GCF_011947565.3). Classification (NCBI taxonomy): domain Eukaryota; kingdom Metazoa; phylum Arthropoda; class Thecostraca; order Pollicipedomorpha; family Pollicipedidae; genus Pollicipes; species Pollicipes pollicipes. The sequence goes on along the minus strand of NW_023596576.1, from coordinate 22,381,217 downwards.
CCAGCGAGTGCGCGCGCTTCGGAGGCGCGCCGGAACGGCCACTGACAGCTGACGGTGGCGCGATAATAAACCGCTCCAGCGGCCGTATCCGTGTGGAATCAGTCATCGTTGACCGAAGGGATTTAGTTAAGTGGATTACTTTGCCAGCAGGTGTCATAGGGCATGCAAAACATCTAGCATGTCCCGTGCAGGAAAGACAGCAACGATGGAAGTCAGGAAACCGTGCCTAACGTTCTCATTGCCTTGGCGAATTGCTGTCGAAGTTCACACCGTGGGTATGGTTTCAAGCTTTTCCGACAACCCATCGTTTTGTATACATCAAGAGCGCCTTAAGTTCGCCCCTCATAACAGCAGCCGCGACAAAATTGCGTTTGATAAGTTAGTATAATTTTCCAGGAGAATAATCCATCCCAACTGTTTGTCGGAGCTCCCTTCAGTCTTCGTTCCCGTCGTCAAGTGTTTAGCTGGAAGCGCAGTAGCTCTACTGCAAATCGGAAAGCAGGCCGCCAATCAAGAAAATGTGTTTCACTGCAGCAACCTCAAATCGTATGACTGAGATTTGCCATGCTCTTCTTTGGGGCATTTGGGCCCAATGGAGCGAAGTTGGGATCATCACGGGTGAACAACGCTGGTTAACGGACAACCTCTTGACGCTATTTTTAGGGGTTAATGCAAATTGGTCGAAACACGATTCGCCAACTCTGTCAACGCCAACTACCTAATTGTGGTTACGGTTTGTCTGGGCTGACGCTGACATGACCTGAACTGAAAAGGTTCTCATCGACACTTATATACTGGAAGAGCCTTCAAGTATGCTCAACTAGATCATCATTCGCAAGAAAAGACCGCGAGCTGCTTACCGGAATATGAAACAGGTCGGTACTCGAATGTTTTGGTTCGAACGTCAAGGTTCTCATTGACACTTATATACTGGAAGAGCCTTCAAGTATGCTCAACTAGATCATCATTCGCAAGAAAAGACCGCGAGCTGCTTACCGGAATATGAAACAGGTCGGTACTCGAACGTTTTGTAGCTGGACGACGACCATGAATACACTCACTAGTCAGCATACAGAGGCCAATGCTCAGGTTTATGTAACTGTGGAAAGGATCTAACTTCTGTTCAGAATGATACTGGAGAAAAGATTGAAGCAGCCAGGATTGAGGTAACCGAGCTGCGATTGAAACCATTGATGCGTCTCCGAGGCTTGCGCTCTGACTATCCTGTTGTTCAATTTGGACACGAGCACAAGCGGTAAGTGGTTCTTCTCACCTGCAAACGTTAACTGGAAGCAACCTGCATTAGAGTTGAAATCCCAAAATAAGCTGAAAAGACTGGAATGGAATAGCGACCGCATCACGAAAAGGGAATTCTGATGCGGCTTATGTACCAGGACGTAAATGGAATGTTGATCGTTGCTTGTTGCTTGCTTGCCAGCCCCTTGAAACTGTGCAGTTGTAGCTTAATTATCCACACCCGTCACGTTTTTCGCTTAACAAGTAATTTTTTACCAACCTTTATGCACCTAACTCTTGTTATGTTGATACTCAGTTCTGATAACTACTTGAAACCCCAGTGCTCTTGTGACCAAGAGTGAATAGCGGTGGGTAACAAAAGGGTGCGAGGTTTTTGCACATTAGGTGTGCTCATTTCGTCCATCTTTTAGCAAACATAGTTACCTCAGACTTGCTTCCTCAATGGTCATGTACATTGTAAATATGAGATCAGTGGTATAGAAACGTCCCAAAAATGGGAGAGCTTAGTCTTTTTTTAAGTCGATTCCTTTTCTACATCATCATAGGATTATTGTCCAACGTAAGCGAAAGACGGGAAGCCCGTCGTTCTCTCACCTCCTACTTTCATGAATTACGTTCAGCTTTTGATGTAGCACAAAAGGTTCAGGATGTACACGTTGTGAGCTACCATGTTGTCTAACCTCCTCTTACGCTGGCTTGGTCTCCATGTACGGTTTATGGAGGCATTTTGTGCCTTGGGCGACAAATCACGTGTCGCTGTTTTCAGTGGTAAGCACAAACTAGTCGTAAAACGATTCGATGATACCGCCGAGGCCAGCCACCTGTATGTATTAAGCCCGGGATCTGCCCAGTGTTTGAATGTTCACATGAAATAGATCGCACTGCAGCTAGGCGTGGACGCCGCAAGCTTTGCTCTTTTTTAAGGGTAACTAAATGCTTGGGGTATCGCAGCTGTTACCCCAGCGTTGTAAAGAACACGTAGATGTTAAGATGGTGGATTAAGTAAAATATACGAAGGACAAAATGCTAAAGAGAGGAACGCATTTTTGCATAAATGGCTCAAATTTCATAACAGCAGGCCTATTAGCCCTCTACTCCGCACAAACTCAGAGGGCTGTGTGATCGGATCGAATCTGGGTCGGCACTGTGAGCGTCAACTGACATGTCACGCTAGATAGGCTCAAGTGTTGCAACGCTGTCAGAGCGATGTGTGGGGACACGCAAGCAGCGTTAGGCAATTTTAAGGCACTCCTCTACGTGAACAAATGCATGCTAAGGTCCTGTCCGGATATTGTATCACTTTAATGAACAGGCTTTTATGAACCATTATCATACCCGCCATTATAGCTTATTGCCACATTAATTATCATTATCAAACTTGCCTAGCCTGGTCCGGACGATGAAACAGAGCTAACCAGGACGCATCATTTTTCGCCGCATCCGTTGCTAGTCGATATCAGCGTGTCACGCCATTTTGTTGGAATCCGTGTGCTTGTTTTAGCTGTTATTCGGGACTTTTCGTTCGGTGGCACGTTCATGATGCGGTTACGTCACATTTTCTGCCAGTTCGCATTCTTCTGCGCAGCTTGGCTGCAGGGAGCGCTCGTTCCAATCCAGGTCATACGGTCAGCCGCCGCGGGGCGCCACGTGGGACGGTCAATGCCTCAAGGGTAAAGAATTCTAATGGCGCTTCGCAGGCGACAAAGCTGCTTGGTAGCATGCAACGTCCCATCGGCGACCGTAACGCTGCCCGAGCATTGTACCCTGTGGTCACGGCCGCTGAAGTCACCATTTGGACCACCAACAAATGCTTTTACATCATCAACATCACCACACGTGGCCAGAGGGCATATGATGAAGGTAGTTATTACTGTAGAATTGTTTCATGTTATCCTGCTAGAGTTGCCGTAATATATTATGGAGTGAATAACCAAAGCAGTAATTTAGGCCATAAAATGTCCAAAATTGCTCAGTGCAGTGGAAAGTCAACAGGGGAAACTGTTATCGGATTTGTGTATTTTCAAGCCTGTTTAGAAGCCTGTTGATTTCTGCGATAGTCCTCAGGGCAAGCTGTGCATTCAAACGTGTTTTATATCAACCACCACCCGCACAACTTTTCCAACCGATCCCATAATACAAACACGCGGACTTCTGGACCGAGACGATCACGTAGGTAAACGATGTCATATATACCTGTGATGCATATGCACGCATGTCACACGCAAAGCAGCTATTGGATGAGAGCCCAGGCAATAACTTATTTTACCGTACGTGACCAGGGCACCTGGCCAACCTGTAATGGCACATTCATCACATCAAATTATTCACGTGGGGCCTGAGTGGAAAAACACGAAGTGCGCAGAATACCCATGTGAAAACTCGTCAGAAAGGCGGGCAGTTGGGCCATGGGAGTGCAATTAACTGTAGCTGGCATGGCTAAAGAGGCGCTTCTCCTATGACCTTTACAGGTCTGCAGCCTCTTCCACTCAAATCTCTGTTCACTTACCAAACTCAATTAACCCCGTATTCACCATGTGAAGCTGTCGAGCTCACAAGGAGCCACGCGATGGCCGCAGTTCTGGGAATACGCTGTTCGTCCATCACCCCGAACCAGGAAAAGGAACAACACCGACCAACTCGCTCAATCTGGACGTGACACGTAGATAGATGTGGATTTAGAACCTTCCACAAAGTGAATGTTGGAGCTTCCATGTCCATGAACGTACAAAAACCACAGAAAAAGCAAACAACAAAGATGAAACCGGCGCACCTGCACAAAATTCATTCAGCTTGACAAATATAGGAGGTAAAGATAGCGTCGAAGATCGCGTTGAATGCGGCTGCTGACACTCATACGTCTGCAGGCGTCAAGTTTTGTTCGCTAGGTACGCGAAGCGTGAAACCACTTAAGACAACACAGCCCAGACAGGCGGCAATTGCAGCAGCTCAACGGCCGTTGCTCGAGTGGCACGGGCGGGCACGCTAGAGCGGCGTGCCGTGCGCTCTCAAAGCATCTCCGGCGCGTGGGTGGCTGATGGGATATTACGCATGGCTATCATATCGCGTTAACATTATAAGGTCGTCAATTTGTGTCATCCTAGTTCGCGCAGCATGGATCCACTCGGCTTCGGAACACGGTATTGCGTGCAATATGGGCCCCAAAGTTCAAAACCCTGCTTAGTGCGCGGTGGTTCTCAGTGAACCATTGAAATTCAGAAGGATGATTTTGGCGAAGACCAGTGTCTGCATAGGACTCGCCACTGAACCACCGGGCTGTATCAGCCTGGTATCGTCTGTGTAACACACACACACACACACACGCACACACACACACACACACACACACACACACACACACACACACACACACACACACACACACACACACACACACACATATATATATATATATATATATATATATATATGGAAGACATGGCAGCAATTAGGTGGTATCGATAAATTTTGGCCACAAGAACACCATCTGCGCCAGTATGAACGTGTAAAAAAGTGAGGGACCAAACTCAGGGCATGCTTTTACGGGGCTGCCTATGACTGGTGGAGGGGACAATAGAAAATGAAAAGGGCATTTACCGCTCTTCATTCACATGACATATCTCAGCAATAATGTTATGGTTGCTATGCTAGATATACATGCATATATACCTGCTGTGCATACATATATACCTGTTTTTCACTGTTGCAAAATCTTGCCTATTCGATTACGGCATGTAAGGCTATCCAGCTCCGTAAGATTATTCGTTCACGTCAACATTGTTTTCTCTGGGGAAGCAAAATTGCACCAACGGGTAGGCATTTTGGTTTATTGGGGAGGCATCTGCCTCCTTAGCGTCTGTGCCAAATTAAGACACAGGGACCGGCTGGTCAGAATTTTTTAATGAGAATCAATGGCCAGTAGTGCGCCAGAGTTTTCAAGGGCATATATTTCGCTGTCAATTTTTCAACAGACAAGATATGTCCAGCATTTTAGACGGAAACGAATTCGAAAGCCTCAGATATTAACTGCTAAAAGCAATGTGACAAAAACTATCAAACCGGAATTTCCTCTGTAAAAACGAGTCACAGAATGAAGGCCCTTCTTTCAGATGTTCCTCATTTGGGCCCTGCCCCCGTCCGCCGTCGGCAGCCACCGCCGTGGCCGGACCGTCTCCCGTATGAATGGCTGAGAAGTGATCGTATGACCGCTTTACTGCATGTTCATGGATCAGCATCACTGCTTATTGGCGTCTAAAGCCTAGATGGGACACCGGTCACAGTATCTCTCTCCGAAATATCTTCTTTTACACCACACCACAGCAGAAAATAGGCTTTCGTGAAGCCGCCTGCCTTAGGCATGTATTGGCTTACCGGGAACGCATTTGTCTCTCACTCAACGTAGCTGAATTGATCTGCACTGGTATGTGGGCAGGTGTATAGCCAGAGCCTTGCCAAGGGGAAGCACAGGGTTGACAAACCCTTAATGATGAGCCCCCCCCCCCCCCTAAAACCACCGGATATAGCTCACTTGTTGGCGATCTTTACCAACGGAGGTACAGGTTTGACAAAAAAGCCGTCGAAAGAAATCGCCAGATGAAGCTCGCTTGTTAACCAGGAGCATTTTCATTCCCTTTATTTTAGCGTTACTTTGTAACCAGAACAGAAACAGAAACCAGAAGTAACCGCAAGATCAATTCTGTCTGTATTTTGAAGTCAACAAGCTGCAGAAATCAGATGTTAAATGACTGGATGGTATAAATCACTGGAGCTTTTCATTTTAGAATGATTGAATTGACTCTTTCTTAACCGATAGATTTCAGAAGCTTTGCCAGATTTTGTACGTGTTTTTTCGGAGGGATTGATGACCCTCTGAACACAGATTGTATATGTAAATGGGGTTCAATATTTATATTTACATGGCCAATCCATGTTTGTCTTAAAATGCTCAACATTCGGTCAGAATCGATCAATGAAAAAATTATGTCAAATGGTTTTGAACATACGCGCTCGCAACTCTTACAACAATCTTGACGCCCGGAGTTGCAGCATAGATGGCCGCGAGTCGTCGGCCTCGTGGCTGGCACTAAGCGGTGGTCAACGGGCAAACGAAAAAGATGACGCCTCTGAAGGAAGTGTTTTTGAACGTTTTAGGACATCAATTCGCACGTTAAAAAGCGGTCCGGGCGTCTGTTTTACCTGTGCGATTTTTAGACTGATAATAAGGACGGATTAACCTCTACAGCACCGCTAAGTGGTGCTAGGGTCAGATGGCAAGGCCGGAAAATTTTAAGTAGAATCTTTATTTTTCGTGCCACTTTGACCGTTAATTTGATCAGAGGGCATACTCAAAGTTGTCAAAAACATGCGCTCCTCTCCAAATTTTGAGCGTTTCAAGTTTATTCTGATAGACCTTCAGGAGCGGTACTTCATGACGGTCGTTCCCACGCAGAGCTCCCGCCGCCTCATGTGACCTGTAGCGGCCAACACCGCTCGATTTTGCGAAACTGCCATCCCGGTCTTCGCTGTTCTTATTCCTGACATTGCTAGCGCGCAAGGTCTACAACTGCGTTATATTGCTTGTTTCACCTGACGACTTCACAAAAGAATGAGCGTTCCTAGGCGAACATGGGTTGGCATTTTTCATTTTTAACCTCATTTCGATCCACTCCATTCCACACTTCTGAGACCCCTTACGGTTGCCGGGCAAGGAGCCCGTGAGTAGAACACTAGGGGACACATTATCATTACCGAACCAGGGCTGAATGGTCATTCCGTCCCAGCACGGGGGGGGGGAGCATTCCTGCTACCATTCTAGCGACGCAGAGGGGGGGGGGGGGGGGGGGCGGGGCCCTATGGTCGATCCGGAAGTCCTTGAGAGACACATCACACGGTTCTGTACACCATGAATTATACTGAGTGGAGCGTCAACAGCCACACAAAAGAGCCAACGGTACTTAAAAGACTAAATGGAGTCGTCAACACTGGGGAAACCTCGCGTTTGCGTGTAAATATATCCGCTCGCCGTTCATGATAGGATGATATGCTGTCATTTACCACAGGAAGTAATCGTGTCCAGTGCGGTTGGAGGAAGATGGCTAGTGAGCAGGGGCAATCATCATGTATATTCCAGATAGTACAAAAAAAAGCTGAACACAGTTTAAATCTGAAAATTGGGAGACCGTTAACATTGCTTCCCCTACCTTGAAAATGGCGCGGGGGTAGGGGTAGGGCATGACCCTCTACCCCTCCGCCCACCTGTTCCTACGCCCATGTCTGTGTCCCACTTCGGGTGTAATTTAACAGATAAGTTTCTGGCCATGTCTAGGAATAAATCATGCGTAGCCTGCGATGCTACATCACGGAGTTGTTCAGAGTAATAATGAATGATAATCTCCGGGTAATTTGGGGTCGCTGAGCCTTGCTCCGCCGTCTATCGGGGGACGTTTGAACTAGCATGTGCCAGCACGGACGCCAGGGTGACGGCTCGGGAGGACTGCCTGCGTAGTCTGTAACGCACTCTCAGTCAAGTACAGCGCACAGTATAACTTACAATTACCACTTCATAAATAAGGCAGCACGTGCTCCAGATCATGAGGCCCAGTACTGCGCAAAGGAGGCCCCGGTGCTGGATTGCTGGTTTGGGAGGCTAGGTTAGGGGCACGGGTGCCGATTGTACTCTTTTGGGTGGGCCACTGCCCCCCCCCCTCCCCAACATCTTATCTGCCCCCCCCCCCCCCAATGGCGAGTTTAGCCTCCCACCTCCTGGAGGGCCAAGTGCATGTAGGACATTACAGATACGAGCTCGAAATTATGTCAAACTTAGAGAAGAATTTACTAATTGTTTCATGAGTAAAATGCCAAAGAAAAGGCAAAAAGCGTTATCATGCATATTTGTGTGCACATGACTGATTAAGTAGCACTTTTTAAAGCTCCGCGGTCGTATTGTGTTTACTTGAGTCTTGCACTGTTTTTTTCTGCGTGGTGTATGTCCTTAACTACACTATTTATATCTCTTGCTGACTCTGGCGTAGTTTTGTGCTACAGTGGTAGTGTTTTGGCATCATTCAGCGAGACTTCATACAGACCGCAGCAAGTTGCGTCGTTTTGCTACGTTTTATCACAAGATGAAACCAAGGCGGCGGAATATTTGCATACAAAAGGGCTGCTTAGTTATTAGCCGTCTATATTAGGAGGACGTCTTGAAGCGTGTCGACCCTCACTCCGACGTGAATACGCGATGAAACCGTTGCAAAAACCAGACGACACGGGAATGATTTGTTTTCTTTTGAGTGGACCACTGCCGCTCCAATTTGGTTCCCAACGGGGGTTTATCCTCCCTGACCTTATGGATCCGGGGCACAAGCAGAACATTGCAAATGAAAACTCAAAATTATATAGATTTTAAAAGTTTACAGTCAATGTTTCTCAGGTAAAAGGAACAAAAAAGCAAACTGCAATGTCGGTTTCAATTGAAAGCAGATTGCGGAGTTCGTCAAACAGTGTGTACTGTAGCATTTTCTGTTTTTGCTACATTCTGCATGTTTGAATCGCACAACTCATACGCCCTGTTGATCCTGGTTCTAGTTTTGGTATTGCCTGAGTGATCTGGCGTTGTCCGG